>NC_091459.1:125290297-125592797 GCF_027789765.1 Dendropsophus ebraccatus | reverse complement strand
GTAAAAGGGCCTTAAACCGTAGTCACATGGTAGGTTATTCAAGCTTTTTTGGGGCGTTCTGTACCCACATGAGCATACCCTTACACTCCGGTGCCTTTTGATCAGGGGGTGGGGATGATAAAAGTGTGTTATGCTTTCTGCTAATTCATAGAAACCTCAATTTAAGGGCTCATCTTGGGATAAAAAAAAAAGTCAATGTGAGAAGGGTAAAAATAAAATAACCTATACTTACCTGCCCTGATCCTCCATACCTGGTACACTCAGGTGCTTCCTGGTTGCTGATGCCCCTCCCACACAGAAACATCAGTGTCTCCTCAGTAACTGGCTGAGCAGGGCAGTGCCTGTGGAGACCATGGGGGAGATTAATCGAACATGTTGTAAAGTGAAACTGGCTCAGTTGCCCCTAGCAACCAATCAGATTCCTCCTTTCATTTCTCACAGACTCTTTGGAAAATAAAAGGTGGAATCTGATTGGTTGCTAGGGGCAACTGAGCCAGTTTCACTTTACATGTGTCATCAGCAACCAGGAAGCAGCTGAGATCACTGGGGACTGGGAGTGTCAGAACATGGTAAGCAAGCTGGAAGTCATGTGACGTGATCCAGCCAATGAAATGGCTGCTGGGACGCAAGAGCACCAGTAGCCTTCTCTCATTCATTTGTAAAAGAAGACACTGATAACGACATCGACATTAAATGGTGGTAGGAGAAGAGGATGTGGTCAACAGTGATTAGGTATGCATGCTTACTCCAGCGAATTTTTTTTTCCTGGTAATTGAAACACATTACACAGTTATATAACTTTGTAATATGTTTTAATCACCTATCTGCCCCCCTTCCCTATCTTTTCCCCCTCAATCACCCACCAGGAAGTGAAGTAAACTCATTCTTACCTAATGACTGTTGACCCCAGGCTGCTCTGTGGCAGCCATTTTGTGACAATGACATCATCAAGAGGGAAGCGGGTCTAAGCCCTGTTAAGCCAGCCTCAATCAAAATTTTGCTATGGGGCCCAGCCATTTCTAGTTACGCCCCTGTTGCCCAGCTCTGATTGGCTGAGCAAGATGTAAGCCATATAACAGTTTTACAGAGTTAGACATCACAGAAGACAAAGTGCATCATGGGAAAGCCCAAACCAGGAAGGAAAGAAAAAATGAAGACACCAACTGGAACTTCAGGGAAAGGCAAACAGCGGGAAATTAAAACGGAGACAGACTCAGGAAGGATGGTAAGTGGGAAAACTATGTTTATGATTGATTGATTATTATTTTTTTTTTTTTATCACTGCCGGAGTACCCCTTTAACTTCCGAGAGGGGGGTCGGGAGTGGGAAAGGGGGGAACGGGGCCAGATAGGTAATTAATCTACATTACAAAGTTATATATATTGCGTTAATAAATTTAAAAAGATGGATTTGTCAATTAACGCTAAAATTCAAAAATTTGTCCAGATATCTCAGCACCAACCAGGCCCCAGAAAGGTAAGAATTAAAGCATAAAAGAGCCATGGCTTACATGGTGTATATCCGAGATATAAATCATTGTGTGGATAAGGAGCGTGAAGTGCCCCCCCCCCCTTCCGACTTGTACCCCGACACAGCTGCTTTTGTCAGTAAGTCTTACGGCTCTACATAAATGCATGCTGATAACATTAATAAGAAAAGGAGCCAAAATGAGAAACAATTTCAGGACATGATGACTCAATAAATGATATTTAGGCTGTCTGTGGGGGCAAAACGCGTCGGAATTTTTTTTGTGCTGTAGTATTTTCTCTGCAGACATGTAGTCATCATGAGAATGGTAATATAATATGCAGTGTATAAAACACGGCCAGTAACACAGGCTCCCAGCTGCTTTTGATCAGCTCCTTCTGTATAACAATGCCTGTTAACCTCCACAAGACACGTATATAGCGAACATCTTACAGGTAATGGTAACCACATGGCACAGGCCCTCTGAACTTTAGGCTTAAATTATGGTGTGAAAAAAAAAAAACCTGGCCAAGCGTATTCTGTAAAACCTTCACAGCTTCTGTGGCACCATAACGCTTAATATATTTTCCAAGGGGAAAATCATTCATCTGGACACGTGTGCTGGAGGAATTTTTTTTTTTAGGGTGGGAGAACAGGAGGGGAGGGGTACTTTGCACTTTAAGGAATTATTAGCCGCCTGTCAGTAAGATTGGTTGGGTTCCCCTCACGTGTGATAATGCAGGGTCACAAGCGAGGTCCCTGGAGTTAAAGGAAAGATTCTGGAGAACTGGAGATGAAATAAAATACAAAAAAAAAAAAATGTTTAACTAAAAAAAAATTAAAATAATACAATATATATATATATATATATATATATATATATATATATATATATATATAAATAAATAAACACAGAAGCGATTTTAGGTCCACAATTCTGTACCAAACTTATATGTAACTTAAACACAAACATTGCTATATATATATATAGCAATCAGTGTTCTGTTTCTCCATGTACAACCATAAAGTTAAAGGGGAACTCCAGAAATATCATTTTTCAAATCAACTGGTGTCAGGAATTTCAAAATCTCAAGTCGACCAGTACTTATGAGCTGCTGTATGTCCTGCCCTGCAGACAGTGCTCTCTGCTGCCACCTCTTTTCATGGCAGGAACTGTCCCCATAGAAGTTGAGGAAGGCTTGACGTCGAAATGTCCTGTTGCCGTTGTATATTTTTGATGAATTTTTTCTACAATAAAATTTCTTGAAGCATGAAATGGTGAGTGCCAAGAATGAACTTCTCTAATGTTATGGGAATTTTTTTCTTACTACGAGCACCACCCTTGACACAGACGTGTCGCCTAAAAGACTATTCTGTCCCCATAGAAAGCCTCTCTTGCTCTTGACAGTTCCTGACATGGACAGATATGGCAGCAGAGTGTCAGACTGGAAAGAAAACACTACTTCCTGCAGGACATACAGCGGCTGATAAGTACTGGACGACTTGAGACGTCTTAATAGAAGTATTTTACAAATTTGTACAACTTTCTGACAGAAGGGAAAAGCTCACTTGCAGATGTTTGTGTCTTTGGCAGAAAGCAGCAGATTAGAACTGGGGGAAGGAGACTGAATAGATAATAACACATATGGAAGGAATTGTTAGTCTCGCCATGGAAAGCAACATATCAAAAGTTATATTTGAGTGGAATACTGTACCCCTTTAAGTTAAAAACATCAATGTAGGTTGTCTACATTGGATGCAGTAGAAGTGGTCTGGAACATCATTTCTGTACTGTCATGCATCGGAAAATAAAGTTAAAAAAAAAAAAACTAAAAAAAATAGCGTAGCTTTCTGCAGACACCGGGATGCCTTAAGAGCAGCAGGAATTCCTGTGTTTTCCGGAGTGTGAAGCAGTGGATATTAATTTCCCCGCAGTGCTGCCAAACAGAAACAATACTTGGCAATCTGACACTGGGGCTCTTAAGTATTAAACGTGTCAAGTCAGCTGCACAGGCTCCCCTCCCCGTGGAGGACGGAACCACCCAGAAGTGCCAGTCAGCAAGGACGCACCTTCAAGCATGTAAATCTCCCCCCTAATAATGTCCCAAGACCCTCACAAAAGTCCCAGAATCCTTCCCAATACATACACGGGGGCGATGCGGCCGGGCCCGGGCGATACTTTAAGACCGAGCAGAAGGCTCCATGTATATTTATACGCCGGCTAAACATGTTCTGAGATTTACAGAGAAGACACTGGAGATTTTATCAGGACAGAAGAACAGAAAACACATGAATCCTATAGCCGGAGATCAAAGTCCGGCCCTGCCCGATTAATCCGCAAGGAAAGCCGGCGTAATGTGCGAGGCCGTTGGTGGCCATCCCGGCTATGGACAGAAATAAAAGCCTGGAAGGAGCTCTAGGGAAGGGGGTCAGAGCTTTGCAGGGACACGGGAATGGATCTACCCTGCTTGTTTAGACATTGGCTACATTGTCCGGCAATAAGTGCCCCAAATTAAAGAGATTGGGGGAGATTTATCAAACATGGTGTAAAGTGAAACAGGCCCAGTTGCCCCTAGCAACCAATCAGATTCCACTTTTCATTTACCAAAGAGTCTGTGAGGAATGAAAGGTGGAATCTGATTGGTTGCTAGGGGCAACCGAGACAGTGTCACTTTACACCATGTTTGATATATCTGTCCCATTGTCCGAGGAAAACTAACTGGTCCCCAATCCACCGGAGACAAGTAAGAGACTGCGAGGGGTCCAACCTCCGTACCCCGCATCCTGTGGATAGAGGACAAGTTGAATTTCCCTGGACAACCTCTTTAAAGCGCATGTACCAGCAGATAAATCGCTCTAAGATTTTATCAATAGAGGATGCTGGTGCCACAGCCCTTCTTTTGAACCACGGCCCGCTTCCCGTGCACCGCGCCAGTCTACTGATGTTAAAATCTTAAAGGGATATCCCTGCTGGTATATTCACTTTAAGCCTAGAGTCATGCCTCATCTACTAACCTCAAAGGATAAGAAAATCTAAAAAAAAGAATAAAACAGAAAAGTTTGTGTCCAAATCTGAGCGTGCAGAATTTGATTGCCAGTGGCTGCAGAAGTTGAATGTCGCCCTAGGGTTGCCCAGAAAACATGAATACAGCCATAGGCGAGGACTTCACAGGGCCATCTGTAATGAAATGCAGAGTGTTCTGGTTCAGATACAGTTACCAAACCCAAACATTTTGACAGATCTGCTCAACATTAAAGGTAACACGACTGCGGGATCAGACTACACAGGGGTTTGTTTGTAGTCTGTAACCATGGAGACTCATAGGTCTAAGAGCTACTTAATAGAAAAGTAAAGGATGAACATTATTATTATTTTTTTATTTTTTTTTAAAAGAAAAAATGTAAGACAAGACAATAATTGAAAGATAATGGAGAAGACTTATCAAACATGGTGTAAAGTGAAACCGGCTCAGTTGCCCCTAGCAACCAATCAGATTCCACCTTTCATTTTCCAAAGCATCTGTGAGGAATGAAAGGTTGAATCTGATTGGTTGCTAGGGGCAACTGAGCCAGTTTCACTTTACACCATGTTTGATAAATCTCCTCCATTGAGCCGACATAGTTACTATTAACAGGGATTCTCCAGAAATAAGATTTTTTTGTCACTTATTTATAGATTTGTGGATCTGTGAAACTGCTGGGATTCTCCATCCTCTGTGCTCTCCAATACTGAGTGATGGATAAGTACGCTCATGGTAAGGGTCCATCTTGAACATCTTGGGAAGGAACTTTAAGGGGTGCGTTCACATATAACGAGTTTCCAGCGCATTTCCCGCTGCAAGTTTCTCACAGTAAAATCCGCAGCAATATTTATTTCCATTAAAGTCTATGGCACTCCATTCCCACAGCAGATTTAAATTCTATTACAAGAGTGCCATAGACGAATAAATTAACTACTTAGCTCCCAACATCATGCTTACTGGTCTGCCGGCGTGCTCCCGCACGCTTGTCTGGGTCCTAGCACGCTCACAGCCTTCTCAACCAATCAACCAGACTCCGGTTGATGTCAAGTGTTTGGGTTCAGAGAACATTGCCGGACCTGAAGAGTTAGGCATCGCTTCCTTCTCAATATTGTGCTGTGTAATACAGCCTTGAACTCCAGAGAAAATCTTTTTCTTACAAGACAACTGGTTTCAGAAACTTATATAGATTTCTAATTTACTTCTATTTAAAAATCTCCAGACTTCCAGTACTTATCAGCTGCTGTATGTCCTGCAGGAAGTGGTGTATTCTTTCCAGTCTGTGCTCTCTGCTGCCACCTCTGTCTATGTCAAGAACTGTCTAGAGCTGGTGAGGTTTTCTATGGGGATTTGCTACTACTCTGGACAGTTCCTGACACGGACAGAGGTGGCTGCAGAGAGCACTGTGTCACACTGGAGAGAATACACCACTTCCTGCAGGACATACCGCAGCTGATAACTACTGGAAGTATAAATGGAAGTATATTACAAATCTATATAACTTTCTAAAACCGGTTGACTTGAAAAAAAATACATAAATAAATAAAAATAAGATTTTCGCTGGAGTACCCCTTTAAGTCAAAATGTCCTCAGTGGAGCACAGTATCTGGAAGGTCCTGCAGGTCCCTTCTTCTTCTTTTAGCCAATGTGGATGCCAGGCATGTATAAGAGTGCGCCGTAGCTTTAAGAGTAACAGCTGGCTTGTGTAATTACAGTGATGGCTACTGTGTATGGAAAACTACAGCGACATTCAGCAGCCTGATGCAGAGGGGCTCCGCATGTTTAGTGAACAGCAGCCCTGACTAAAATAGATGTCGATTGGAAGTATACAGTCTCTCAATGACCCGTGCAGCTTGCTATACATTTCAAGGGAGAATTTATATACAAAAGTTTGTTTATGAAGCCGGAACAGGGTCCTACCTTACAAGCAGCTCCGGAAAAAATGCTGCAGTGGCAAAATGCTAAACTCAGCCCTGGGTTTGATTAAACACCAAAAACCCAAATGTGTTTTTAAAAATCTAGTTGCCAAGATGATGCCGGCCAATTTTTACACCTGGAGTCAGGAGAAAAAGGGAAAAAAAAAAACTTCTAGTGAACTTTTCCCCACTCGGATCCTGTCAGATGATATGAGACATTTTCCTCCTGCTTGATGTCTTTCTTCTGTGGCTGATTCTTCAATGAGAAGAAATAAAGAGAGGTGAGGTTAAAGGGGTCCCCGGGCAATTTTTTTGTTCCTTTTAAAATCAACTGGTGTTAGAAAGTTCTATAGAATTGTATTTTACTTCTATTAAAAAATTTCAAAGCGTCCAGTACTTATCAGCTGCTGTATGCCCTGCATGAAGTGGTGTATTCTTTTAAGTCTTACAAAATGCTCTCTGCTGCCACCTCTGTCCATGACAGGAACTGTCCAGAGTAGTAGAAAATCTGCATAGAAAACCTTTACTGCTCTGGACAGTTCCTGACATGGACAGAGATGGCAGCAGAGAGCACTGTGTCAGACTGGAGAGAATACACCACTTCCTGCAGGACATACAGCAGCTGATAAGTTCCGGAAGACTGGAGATTTTAAATAGAAGTAAATTACAAATCCGTATAACTTTCTGACACCAGTCGATTTACAAGAAAAAAAAAGTTTGCTGGAGTATCCCTTTAACGTCTCACCATGTGTGAACGCAGCCTCGCTCCTCTTCCAATCCCAATCCCTGTTTAACAGTCAGTTTGGAACTGAGCAAGGAGGCATTCTAGCCCTCATTGGTGAATATTATTATGTTGTTATGAGCTCTGAAACTGTTTAAGGGTAGCCTCACATCTACCAGATCCGCAGCGGATTTCACGCTGCAAGTTTGGTAGTGTGAAGTGAATGGGTCACATACCCATTTTTATTCCGTGGCAGTATGTAACCCGGCCCCTTAAACCCCGCAGCATACATTACCTGCTCGGCGCCGCGGCTGTGTGTGAGGCTCCTGGCTCCCCTCGCTCCCCATCAGCCAATCAGTGCTGCCGTGCGCAGAGCAGGTAATGTATGCTGCGGGCCGGGGGTAAAGGGGTCGGGTTACATATCTGCAGTAGAATGAAAATGTGACCTCATAGAACTTTACTATACCAGGATCCACAGCGGATTGCGCTGCTAACTCGCAGCGTGACATCCGCTGCGGATCCGGTACATGTGAAGCTACCCAGAAAGAGAAAAGTGGTGCAAAGATTTAACTATTTTGGAGCTCACAGTAACATAATGAATGATGAAGCAGCAAGTTCTGAAGTCCTGTCAGTATCACATCATCCATGCACGGACCATAATTACGGAACATGTATATCCCCTCTAAGTCTGTATATACATGTATTGTGATAGACACTTAGATGATAGATAGATAGATAGATAGATAGATAGATAGATAGATAGGAGATAGATAGATAGATAGATAGATAGATAGAAGATAGAGAGATATAGAGATAGATAGATAGATAGATAGATAGATAGATAGATAGATAGGAGATAGATAGATAGGAGATAGATAGATAGATAGATAGGAGATAGATAGATAGATAGATAGATAGATAGAAGATAGAGAGATATAGAGATAGATAGATAGATAGATAGATAGATAGATAGATAGATAGATAGATAGGAGATAGATAGATAGGAGATAGATAGATAGATAGATAGATAGATAGATAGATAGAAGATAGATAGGAGATAGATAGATAGATAGATAGATAATAGATAGATAGATAGATAGATAGATAGATAGATAGATAGATAGATAGATAGATAGATAGATAGAGAGATGATAGATAGATAGGAGATAGATAGATAGATAGATAGATAGATAGATAGATAGATAGATGATAGATAGGAGATAGATAGATATAGATGATAGATAGATAGATAGATAGATGATAGATAGATAGATGATAGATAGATAGATAGATAGATAGATAGATAGATAGATATGAGATAGATAGATAGATAGATAGATAGATAGATAGATAATAGATAGATAGATAGATAGATGATAGATAGATAGATAGATAGATAATATATAGATAGATAGATAGATAGATAGATAGATAGATAATAGATACTGTGGATAGGAGATAGATAGATAGATAGATAGATAGATAGATAGATAGATAGATAGATAGATACTGTGGATAGGAGATAAATAGATAGATAGATAGATAGATAGATAGATAGATAGATAGTTTATTAATGTTCTATATAAATGGATTTCTTTTTAAAGTACATTTTTCTGCAGTTTATCTAGTCAGATATTGCTCTTGCTGTTTTGGACAGATGACAGTATAAAAAAACCCAACAAAAACTATTAAAATAATGAAAATACCCCCCAAAAAACAAATCCCGATGACTAGTGATGAAACACACGGCAGTGAACACTAGGGGTCACTGTACAAAGCACTAACATATCTAGAACCTGTTGCCAATCAGGTGGATTAAACACAAAACCAAAGTCAGCTGTGACCACTTTGACTGCTTAATTCTTCTAACAAGCCGATCTTCCGAAACACACCGACTCTGAAACCAGCGAGTTTGTTTGAAATCAGATAAGGTGATGTTCTGCGGTATTCTGCGAGAGGCTGCGGGGAACGTGCACTGTGAGCTCCCAGGCCGGCTGCTGCTGCCTCTCACATCTGCTGATATCTCAGGCTTCACCTGGACTCTCAATCTGAGGGACTGCACATAAACTGGGAGAGGGGCTGAGAATCCGGGGCTCCATCTAGGTGCAAAGACTTCAGAACTATGTCATCTAATAGGAGAAATAATAATCTTCATTTCTATAAATTCTCAACATGAAGTAAAAAAATACTGGATAAAAATGGTGAAAAAAAAAATTTGCAAAATTACTTACTTTATAGTAAAATTGCCCAGTGTACAGTATTAGTAAGTGTACTCACTGTACATACTAACAGCAGATCCCTGTACTCACTGTATATACTGACAGCAGCTCCCAGTGTACTCACTGTATATACTGACAGCAGCTCCCTGTGTACTCACTGTACATACTAACAGCAGCTCCCTGTACTCACTGTACATACTAGCAGCAGCTCCCTGTACTCACTGTATATACTGACAGCAGCTCCCTGTACTCACTGTATATACTGACACCAGCTCCCTGTGTCCTCACTGTATATACTGACAGCAGCTCCCTGTGTACTCACTGTACATACTACTCACTGTATATACTGATAGCAGCTCCCTGTTTACCTCATAGAGCTAACACCAGACTCCCCTCCTCTAAGCTGTGTCCTCCTGCTCTGTGGTGCGTCTGTCCATAAGATGGCTGACATGGAGGAGCATGACTCACCCCAGTGTCCACCACTGAGCCTGTATATGCCTATGGTGGACACTGGAGGGCAGGGCATGGTAACATGCTCCTCCACGTCAGCCATCTTATGGACAGACTCACCACAGAGCAGGACAGCACAGCCTGGAGGAGGGGAATTTAGCTCTATGAGGTAAACAGGGAGCTGCTGTGGTATATATAGTGAGTACACTTACTAATACTATATACTGAACTGTTTTACTATAAAGTGGCCAACCCTTTAATTAAACTGCTAAAGCAGTCCATGGACCTTAGTTGCAAGTCTGAAAATACAGGAATAGCCGGATATCCCTCCTGTGTAGGAAGCCTATTGCCAAGGGGTGATCACCAAACCACCCTGCTATGGAGCCTCTTGAGTCCCACTCAGTTGCGAGTATAGGGACACAAATAGGGCAATACCAGGGTGGCCCCTTTTACGTCAAAGTCTAAGGGCTCTAATACACGGAACGATTATTGTTCGGAAAATCGTTATATTGTTCATATTTAAACGATAATCGTTCTGTGCAATTGCAGGCAGCGATCGAAAAATCGTTTGTGTCTCGTTGGTTTAGATCTGACCCTAAAACCCTCGTTATTCGTTCACCATAATTCCGCATTAGTTCACTAATCGTTCAGTGTAATTGCACATCGTTCCTTCTTTTGCTGGGATCAGATGCAGTAAACGATAGTTGTAACAATCGTAGCTAACCACTATCCTTCTGTGTAAGGGTGGGCTCAGACTACGGAATCAGAGCGGATAATTTCTGACGGATTCTGTTGCTCGGAATCGTTCACGTCCGCACGCCTTTCCGCTGGTTCCATAGACACCATTCTATGGGCAGCCCGATTCCGCTATCCACCGAAAGAATTGACATGTCAATTCTTTGGGCGGAATGCGGAATCCCCCCGTGCATAGAATGGCGTCTATGGTAAGGGTGTTGAGGCGCCACAGAATCCGTCGGAAATTCTCAGCTCAGGTTCCATAGTGTGAACCTACCCTAATACGGTGAAGGACTGCAGGTTAACGATAAAAAAATTGCTTTGTCTAATAGGACCCTAACTCAGTTGCAAGTTTTGTGACATGACAAAGGACATACCAAAGCCAGGTATCCATCCATTCTTTTAGGGGGCAATGTATCATTGGAGACTCTCGTACGAGCACTCCATTGAGTTTTCTGCTGATATCCCTGAGCTCAGTGATTGTTGTGTAAACTGAAAATGACTTGCATAAAGTTGTATGGCTGTTAACAAGTTCAGTAGTTGGATATCTAGCGTAACCGCAGGTGTAAGGAGACAATGTGGAGGTGCTAACCAGTACAAAAAAACTATGAAAAAGAGGAAAGGCCACAGCAATCCTAAAGTAAAATGGTCCATCTTTAATTAAACAACCAGTATAAAATGCAAATGCAAAACCCCTTAACAGCCAACATTATACTAAACACTTAAAGGGCCAGAAACGCGTTGGCTGTCAGTGGTGTCTTTTTACTTGCTGTATTGTTACTGTGCTATACATGTATGTTCAGGATCGCTGGGGTCTTCCTTACTTAACGTTAACAAGTTAGTTGAAAGCGACACATACCTCATCCCATGCTGACTGACGAGCGGAAAGGGAGCTTTTAGTTGGGAAGACCGTGCGTTACATGGTCGGCCATGAAGTGGCCATAAACCTTCAACCTTTGCAGAGAAACAAATGCTGCTTCACCAGGAGAAAATGGCTAAAAAAAGGCAAAGTGGTGGAAAAGCATAATGTATTTCCACAACCTTAGGGCTTATTCCCACGTCCCGTAATCCACGGATCCTATGGATGGGGAGGCCCCGTAAAGGACTTTTTTCCTGCCTGGCATCATGTATCAATATGATGCCGGGAGCTGGAAAAGTGTCTGAATCTTCTTTGGACTGTAATGACACAGCTACACGGCTATTACAGTGCCGCAAAGATTGCAACACTTTCCCCACCTCCGGCATCATATTGATACATGATACCAGGCAGGGAAAGCGTCCAATACAAGGATTCCCCGTCTGTAGCTTCCATGGAATACGGGACATTTGAATAAGCCTTTTAAAGGGGTTTTCCAGAGGAAATCTTTTTCTTTCAAATCAACTGGTGTCAGAAAGTTATATAGATTTGTAATTTACTTCTAATTTATCTGCAGACATCTCCGGCCGAGACAGGAACTGTCCAGAGCAGGAGAGGTTTTCTATGGGGATTCATAGAAAACTGAGACAGAGTTCCTGTCTCCGCCAGAGATGTCAGCAGAGAGCACTGTCAGACTGAAAATAAAACACTTCCTGTATGACATACAGCAGCTGATAAGTAAGGGAAGACTTGAAATTTTTTTAATAAAAGTAAATTACAAATCTATATAACTTTCTGATATCAATTGAATAAAAAATTTCCGCTGGACAACCCCTTTTAGGGTACAAACCCACTTGGCGGGTCTGCAGCGAGTCTCCATGCTGCGTTTTTGCAGCGAGACTCGCTGCAGATCCCGGCCCTATACTTTTAATGGCAGACAAACACGCAGCAGGGATGTACATCCCTGCTGCGAGTTTGTCTGCAGCCCACCCCATTAACCCCCCGGCCGCCGGAGCTGATACTTCACCTGATCCCGGCTCCGGCGGTTCCCGATGTCTTCAGCAAGCCGGAGCGGGGACCAGGTGAGGTATATGCTCCAGCCAGCCGCCCGCAGCCCCGGCCGCCCGGCCGCCCTCCCGCAGCCCCGATCGCACACACGCCCCCCCCGCAGCCCCGATCGCACACACGCCCCCCCCCCCCCCGCAGCCCCGATCGCACACACGCCCCCCCCCAGCCCCGATCGCACACACGCCCCCCCCGCAGCCCCGATCGCACACACGATCGGTGCTGCGGGGGGGGGCGTGCGATCGGGCGGCCGGGGCTGCGGGGGGGGGGGGCGATCGGGCGGCCGGGGCTGCGGGGGGGGGGGGCGATCGGGCGGCCGGGGCTGCGACGGGGGGGGGGCGATTGGGGGCGGCCGGGGCTGCGGGGGGGCGATCGGGCGGCCGGGGCTGCGGGCGGCTGGCTGGAGCATATACTTCACCTGCTCCCCGCTCCGGCTTGCTGAAGACATCGGGAACCGCCGGAGCCGGGATCAGGGGAAGTATCAGCTCCGGCGGCCGGGGGGTTAATGGGGCGGGCTGCAGACAAACTCGCAGCAGGGATGTACATCCCTGCTGCGTGTTTGTCTGCCATTAAAAGTATAGGGCCGGGATCTGCAGCGAGTCTCGCTGCAAAAACGCAGCATGGAGACTCGCTGCAGACCCGCCAAGTGGGTTTGTAACCTAAAGAGTACTTGTCCCTTCTGGATCAGCAGCAAGATTCTCTGTTAATCCATTAGGTGGACATGGAAACTAGAGATGACCAAATCACTCGGAAATTTGTTTCACGAAGTTGGCAAATCACATACAAACGAATCTCACACAGAACGATAGTCAATAGTTACTTTCTTTTACTCAAACTGATCCCAGCAAAAGAAGCAATGATGTGCAATAACGCTAAACGATTGCAGAATTACAGCAAAAGATTAACAAAGCAAATCTAGCAAATTTAATGCCCGATTCTCTGTGAACGTCTAATGGAAACAAAATCAGACTATAATGAATTATCATCTCATTGCGTTTCCGTATCCAGGAGACCCAACTAGAGATGTGTCGAAGGGTTCGTATGAACCTGAACTATTGGCTTCTGATTCCCGCTGTCTGCAGCCGCCGTAAACAGGATGGATAAAGCCAGAGGACCGCCTGGAAAACTGGGATACAGACAATGGCATAGACTATATCCCAGTTTTCCAGGCGGTCCTTACGCTGTATCCACCCAGTTCACGGAGGCTGCAGACAGCGGGAACCCCAACCCGAACCTTGGCACATTCACTCATCTCTAGACCCAACCTTCCAGATTAGCAGAGCATCTCGCCGCTTGGCGAAAGGATAGAAGACAAGAGCGGTAAGTATAAATTAACTTAACTAAATACTCGAGCCTCCCATTATTTTCAATGGGACTCGCTACACAAGTCTAGCACTCTTGCATTGAAAAATATTCCACTTGAGTATTTTTATGCTCACTCATCTCTAGTTTTTTTTATATATAAAGTTAGGGTGCCTTTACACAGAGAGATTTATCTGACAGATTTTTAAAGCCAAAGCCAGGAACAGACTAAACAGAGAACAGGTCATAAAGGAAAGACTGAGATTTCTCCTAATTTTAAATGCATTCTTTGCTTTGGCTTCAAAAATCTGTCAGATAAATCTCTCTGTGTAAAGGTACCCTAAGTCAGTGAGTGGCTTGTACCATCTGTTCTTGCATCCATTTATTCCCCTTCACATGTACACATTGGTGGATATTCATCAAACATGGTGTAAAGTAAAACTGGCTCAGTTGCCCCTAGCAACCAATCAGATTCCACCTTTCATTTTCCAAAGTCTGTGAGGAGTGAAAAGTGGAATCTGATTGGTTGCTAGGGGCAACTGAGCCAGTTTCACTTTACACCATGTTTGATAAATCTCCCCCATTATACATACAGCAACAACGCAGTGTGAACCCAGGCTAATACTGATGCAAGATACTGACCCGTGACTGAGGCCGGACTCTATAGTGATTGCCATGGGAATGAGACCATGTAACATGCAGAATACTACAGGTTGCTCCCCATTGTGCTCCCCATTGTGCGCAGTCCTTACATGACCTGCGGGATGTTTCTGCATCCCGGCCAGCTCACATGTCGCACAGCATTAGGCATCAAATGGGAAACAGGAACATTCTGTCAAAATGACATTCTCCCTTTTTGATCCTTCCACCTCGACGGAGACAACATCAATTTCTAAGCTGGTCTGTTGACATCTACTGCCAAATCCGAGGCCCGGGACGCCTGCAGCTGATTATAGAGCGGGTGAGAGAGTGCTGATCTGCAAGCACTTCTCCACGCTCTCCAGGCATCCTTCAGACTACCAGTCTTGGAGGGGGAGCGAGTACTTATCCCATTATAGCCGCCTGTCTATGTGTAATTAGACAATGCAGATAATGGATAGGATCACAGTGTGTGTGTATGTATATATATATATATATATATATATATATATATATATATATATATATATTACATTTCACAGAGTATCCGACTTCAAGTCACGACAATGTTTACGAATGCCTAAAACTCAGGGGGAAAAAAAAAATCTAGAAGTGTAAATATAGCAAAACTAACTTGTTGCCACCACTAGGGGGAGCTCAGGAGTTTACCACAAATATATATGTAGGCAATCAGACTCCTAGGTTCCTTTCAAGCTGTTTGTTATTCCTAAAGGGGTATTCTTTACAACTTTGTAATATACCTTAAAGGGGTACTCCGGTGATGTCAGAAAGTTGTATAGATTTGTAATTTACTTCTAGTTTAATTACTTCCAGTACTTATCAGCTGCTTTATGTCGTACAGGAAGTGGTGTATTCTTTCCAGTCTGAAACAGTGCTCTCTGCTGCCACCTCTGTCCATGTCAGGAACTGCCCAGAGCAGTAGAGGTTTTGTTTGGGGAGTTGCTACTGCTCTGGACAGTTCCTGACATGGACAGAGGTGGCAGCAGAGAGCACTGTGTCAGACTGGGAAGCGCAAACTACTTCCTGCAAGACATACAGCAGCTGATAAGTACTGGAAGACTTGATTTTTTTTAAAAATGGAAGTAAATTACAAATCTATAATATATCTTTCCTGCAGTGCCACCACAAGTATTACAAAACACACACTGAAATAAATCAATTTATGTATTATTCTCTGTAGCCGGTTCCTAATATAGGGACGGTTTTAGGATTTCTTACATAAAAAGGAGTTTTTAAGAGCAGTACTGGTAATTTTGGTATTGGGTCATCAGTCTGGAACAAAAGCAGGAAAAATCAGGAGAGGTAAACGTCTATAGCATAGCAATAAAGACTAGAGATGAGTGCAACTTAAAGTGAAAGTACCACGTACATTGCCTTGTTTTGTTTCTTAACATTAGCCAATTGGCGCCGATACAGGGATCCCGTTGTCGCTGACCTTTTTTTGAAACGCTGCTCAGTTCCCGCACTCTGCGCCATACTTTTGCTGTGTGCTGGCCTGGCTCTATGCACTGGAGGAAGGCCCGCCACCCCCAGTATGACTATTCCCCCACATGACGAAATTGTCACACTATGGGGTGGTTGGTCCCCCTCCAAAGCATAGAGATGGACCGGCAGCCAGCAAAAGAACGGAGCAGAGTGCAAGAGTTGGGTGGTGTTTCAAAAAAGGAACAACGCCACCGTTATCCCCACGCCAGCGCTAATCAGTTAATGTAAAAAAAAAAAAAAGTGACGTAGCTGATGGTACAGTACATTCGTTTTAAGCATGCTCGAGAGTCTGTGGGTTTCACCCACACATGGGCTTCATCAGGAGGAGGGCTTACGTATAGCCCATGTGTGGGTGAAACTAGTTGAGGGGCTATGCGGCTTTATTTTTAATTTCATTGCACCAATAGCTTAGCCAGACAGTAAATGAAACAAATTAGATAGTCAGTAGACTGCAGCTACGTATGACTATACAAAATGACTATACTGAAGTTGATATGGCTATAGGAGCAGCGTGGTTTTAATGAGCACAACAGTTATATATACAGTACCACTTCTTAGTTGAAAGCCATTCAAAGTTACATTTTAACTAGTGGAAGGTCCTACTGGATGTGATTTGGGCTTTTGGCCCTTCTGTTTGTGTAAATTAGCAACCAATCAGATTCCACCTTTCATTTTCCAAAGAGTCTGTGAGGAATGAAAGGCGGAATCTGATTGGTTGCTAGGGGCAACTGAGCCAGTTTCACTTTAGACCATGTTTGATAAATCTCCCCCATAGGCCCTGTTTTCCAAAACTCCCTAGGGCTGTATCCAACTTCTTCAGCCACCGGCTGAAATGCCGAGACTTACGGGTTTGAACAGACTCGAGCATGCTGTCCTAAAGACGCAACGTTTACCGTACGGCGCTCAAGGCGGATCTCTCTAGATACCAGAATGTTCTCATCACCCATAAGAATGACCCCCGCTGCCTATGTCTACATGTATGTTTGACAGGTGGGGCGCGACCTCATCATACATGTACACGTGGCCTCCCACTTGGCTTACAGTAGGAGTTAACAGGACCCCGCAGGGATTTGTCTCAGATGGTTTCTATGAACTTCTTTATCCCATTCATGTAAACACAGGGCAGGTTCCGGTTTGCCGAGCTGTGTATACACCAAGTGACTTAGTACAAAGTCTTAATGTTTAGTTAGCCAGCAGATTGCTTCCATCCTGTGACTCATTAGCTCCCAGTGCTACCTCCACTTCCTCCATTTTATACAATCCCAAATTCTATGAGTTTGTCTTATTTTGATAACCTCCTAATTAATGTCCTGCACAGGAAACTTTACGAGTCTCTTAAAGCCAGGCCCATAAAACAGCGACTCGTTCCAGCCGCTCGGGTGGCGAGCGTCTCTGTGTGCAAATACCAGACGGAGGGCCGAGCGGTGCCTGCTCTTTTACCATTGTTTATCCCTCTGGATTATTGAAGTTAATGCAAGCAGTGTTTTCATTTTTAAATCGCCTCTTCTGGGGAATTTCAGAAATGTGGAAATTGAGTGTATAGTGTTACCGTCTGACGGGGGAAAACGAGGAGGAATTAGTGCCGGGGGCTCGCGGATCATATTTATAGTTCTGGTAGCGGGGACCGGATTATAAAAGGGATTAGAGGGGAAAAAAAATCACTTTAGATGGTGCACATGGAGCTGGATGAACACGGAGATAGGTCATAGTGCAAGGGGAGGTAAAAGCCAAAGGGGAAAGCCATCTTGTGGTTATAGCTGCTGATATGGCAAACCAGAAAACCTATGATCTGGAATATAACTGATGATCTAGTGCACTATTACCTCCCATGTGCAGTGTAAGGGGGTGAGGTGGCCTAAAAAAAAAAACACAAGGCCAATTTCTTTCTTTCAGAAACCGCCCCTGTCCTCACGTTGTGTGTTGTATTATAATTCAGCTCCATTCACTTCAATGGAACTGAGATGCAGAACCCACACCCAAACTGGGGTCAGGAGAGGTGCTGTTTTGGGAAGAAAGTGGCCATGTTTTTGTAAGCCTGGATAAGTTCTTTAAGCCCCCTAAAATAAAAATAAAATTAAAAAGAAAAAAATAATAATTATATATATATAAATATATATATATATATATATATATATATATATATATATATATCCTGTGGTGTCCTCTTGCCTTGTCTTTGAGATTTCTTCACTTACAAGAGCCCTCTCCAGCATTTCTGATCCTACCTCTGAAGTGACAGGCTGCTCAGCCAGTTACTGGCCTAGACAGCACAGAACCCTAGACAGTGATTGGCTGAGAGGCCTGTCACATCACAGATAGGGTTAAGCAAGCCAGGAAGACACAGGGGGAGCCTGGACAGGTAAGAATTATCTTTATTATCTTCTATATTCTCCCATCAGCTGTCAGCCAGGCATCACCATTTCACAGTTAGCAGCCGATGATTTTTAAACATGCTAAAAGACTATGATCGGCACCCCAGCTTTATTACACAGAGCGATATTTACTAGAGATGAGCGAACCTTGAGCATGCTCGAGTTGATCCGAACTTGAACTTTCTGCATTTGATTAGCGGTGGCTGCTGAACTTGGATAAAGCCCTGAGGCTATGTGGAAATCATGGATATAGTCATTGGCTGTATCCATGTTTTCCAGACAACCTTAGAGCTTTATCCAACTTCAGCAGCCGCCCCTAATCAAATACCGAACGTTCGGGTTCGGATTGACTCGAGCCCGAACCCGGTTCGCTCATCTCTAATATTTACCTAAAATGCAGATTTTGCAGATAAACACTCTAGGGCCACTAGATTTCTTTTTCCCATTTTGTTATATTTTATTTAACCGGTCTAGTATCTTATTTTTTTACAATTTTAATAGTCTGTTTATGACATCGGTATTGGAGAGAAATGAAAGCTGGAAGTCTGAGCTCCATGGGAAAAAACAACAGAAATATTATTATTTGTTATCTATCTAATTAAATCTTGAAATAGATTTGCTTCCTTTCCTGCTTAAGAAATTCCTTCCTCTTCTCTGCCCCCATAAGAAAGTCTGTTATAGAACACGTGGAGGGCTTGTAGCCAGAAGACAACGTGTTGTCCTAGATCTTTCCCGTTTTTGGACTGCTGCCATTGTGCAAAAAACATATTTTTTATTCTAATATACAATATATGCAACAGCATTTACATCCCATCCCATATTATTTTACTACACCTTGCACCTCAAGATGTCCTGTAAAGATTGTGACCTGGCTTCAATGGACTGTGCGTGTGCTTAGACACTTCATTACTGGAAACAAGGTCCTGGTTATTTTGTCACCAGTGCAACCAGGTGGTAGGGAAAGCTAATTGTATGCTGAGCTGTATATATAATGGTATGCTGGGGCTGTATAATGATATGCTGGGCTGTATATATAATGGTATGATGGGCTGTATATATAATGGTATGCTGGGGCTGTATAATGGTATGCTGGGCTGTATATATAATGGTAAGCTGGGCTGTACATATAATGGTATGCTGGGCTGTATATATATATATATATATATATATATATATAATGGTATGCTGGGCTGTATACTAAACATATATAATGGTATGCTGGGCTGTATGTGTGTGTGTATATATATATATATATATATATATATATATATATATATATATATATATATATATATATATATACACACACACACACACACACACACACACACACACATACATACATATATATATATATATATATACATACACACACACACACACACACACACAGGGCCGTATTTACCACTAGGCACCCATGGTCTGGTGCCTAGAGCAGCACCTTGCAGGGGGGCAGCACCAGGGAGCAGAAGAAGGAAAAAAACATTTATTATTTTTATTTTTTTAGTCTCTCTCCTCCCGTTCAGACTTGCCAGTAAATCTGGTGCCTTTTCCAGGAAGGGGGCTGGGTTTGGTGGTATTGGTCAGATCTGGTATGGCCAATCGGTGCATGAAGATGGGGCGTCTTCAGGTCTAGTGCCTAGGGCAGCAGCATTTGTTAATAGGGTATATATAATGGTATGCTGGGCTGTATAGCTAAAGGTATAACCAGTAGGAAGCTGGAGATTGTGATCCCACTGTATAGAGCTCTAGTGACATCACATCTGGAATACTGTGTCCAGTTCTGGAGACCTCATCTACAATAAGATATTGATAGAATAGAACGGGTCTAAAGACGGCTACAAAAATAGTGGAGGGTGTGAGGCATAAAACATATCGGGAAAAACTTAAAGGGAACAATTCAGCACATTTGTGCTGATTAGGCTCCCAGAATGGATGCACGCACCTCACAGCCAAGTCTCCAATGGTGTCAGGGGTTCCGGGCTCCATAGTCTTCATGTCCGATAAAATACTTTATAATCCTGCACGCAAGGCAAGTGGAGAGCCGTGAACTAGTCATCTGGGCTGTGACTAGTCACGACTCTCTGTCCTGTAAGAGCCCTCTGTGGGAGGATTGACAGGCAAGGAGGCCTAATGTGCTGATTGGTTCCCTTTAGGGATCTAAATCTGTATAGTCTGGAGGAAAGAAGTGAAAGAGGGAACATGATCTAAAACTTAATATATGGTAAAGGACTAAATAAGGTTCAAAAAGTAAGCGTTTTAAATAAGGGGACATAATCTGAGGAAAGTTGGGGGAAAGATCAGAAGCAACATGAGAAAATATTACTTTACTGAAAGAGTAGTAGATGCTTGGAACAAACTTCCAGCAGATGTGCTTGGTAAAACTGGGATAAATAAATATATATATATATATATATATATATATATATATATATATACACATATATATATATATATATATATATATATCCTAAGATAATAAGAAAGGAAATACTAATAGGGCAGATTAGATGGACCAGGTGGTCTTTTTCTGCTGACAATCTTCTATGCTCAATGTTAAAACCTCAGCTCTCTCTTTCAAGTCTTGTAAGTCCATATAAAGTGCATAAAGCCAAGCCCGTCCTATCCCAGTTAAGAGCCTTCGAATGTAAGAGAAATTAATGGAGACATCCCATCCTGGAAAATCCCATTATGTCGTAGCCCATACGTTCATTATTTTTAAGCCTTGGCTGTTTAAAAAGGACTGGAAATTCATGAGTGGTTTCGTCTATTATCCACCCTTGTGGTTTTCAGACAAAGAGGAAAAAAAACCCCTGTGTAGAACAATAATGGATTCACAGCAATAATGAGAGTGACCGCAATGTTGTCAAATTAGTGAACAGTGGTCTTTATTACTGGCGGTAAGCGTGCCTCTGTGGAGCGGATTGTTTTTCGCCCCGGCTTGTGGGCAGACACCTGTTGAAACACTGCAACCTTGCAACGGGGTCAGCTCCTGTCAGGTCTTGTTATCAATCCCACAGTGTTTCTTAGTGCTCTCCAGACAACCATTGTGCAAGAAGTCATTACTCTCTCTGCCCTGAGGGACAGTCATGTTACAGGGAATATGATTTGTGTTACGACCCCACAGGAGAAGTGGCCTCACGATGTGCTCGCTAGAAGACTCCGAAAGAATAGCTCGGAACGATAAATCTTCTCTGGAAGGAGAACATTAAAGGGAGTTATAACACACAGAACTTCTGGTGGGGTATACGTCAGGCACAATGAAGTCATCAAAGGGAAACCTGGGGGTCTGGAAATAGTCAAGAGGGCAATGATTGTTTCTGGATAGTCCATGACCTATGAGATATGTAACACCACTCTAAATACTCTGGACTGATCAGCAATCAGATAATGGAGGTTCTGATACAGCTGTTTTTTAGTCTTCAGTGATTTGCATTGAAGTCTACGGAAACAACAGCTGTTAGTTCACACAATGCATAGAATAAGACTTGTTTCACAGTCAGTTTTTGCTGTTTTTTCATCCGTTTTTGCAAAAAAACTGATGGAAACACGGATGCATTTGTGTCCATCTGTTTTTCCATTGACTTCCATTATTAAAAATTTATTTAACAGACCTAAAAAAAAGTAGTCAACCAAATTTTTGAGTCCGTTAAAAAAAAAAAAAAAAACGTATTTGCTGTGATCCGTTTATTATTATAATGGAAGTCAATGGAGAAACGGATCAAAACGGATGCACACAATTGCATGCGTTTTTGGGTTTTTTTCATCTATTTTTTGGAACAAAAAAAAAAACGCATTGGAAAAACGTAGTGTGAACCTTAGTTGTTCACAGAGGCCTTTTAATTAATGTTAAGGACATTTTTTGGTGGACGTTATTAAGTGAACAACTTTCGTTATTTGAAGTTGTTCACACAGATTTTTTTCTTGGCCGTCGATTTACCCTCTTTTCAACAAAATTCAACGGACCTTTAAAAAAATAGCCACACCTAAAATGGTGTTGAATGCGCCTCATCATTCATCCAAAACTTAAATAATGTTCCAACGCCTGTCATTGTTATGGCGGCCGCCAAAGTATGTTAAATAACTGCCGTTATTTTGAGTATGAAATAACTGTAATCCGATTTATTTTTATAGCTATGATTCCAATGTATGCCATTGTTGTGGAAGTCACCAGACAGTGGGACCCGTCACAACTAGAGATGAGCACAACTTTGTATACTGATGGGTGACTAAGTTTGATTCAGTCCTTGGGATATGGCTGTATCCATTTTTTCCTGGGCTCCCTTGGTCTGCTTGCAACTTCGTCAACATCGGTATTCAAATGCCAGGCAATTTGATTCAAGCGTGCTCAAGACATGCTCATAACCACTTTAGTGCTTACTAACTAGGGAACAAAGTCTGAGGAATCCTCTTCTCCTGGTATGTTTTGCACTCCCTAAAGTAGTTCAATCATCAACATCATCTGGATAGCAAAAGACCAATACCAAGAAGGTAGTTAGAGTTGGGTAGGTGTACCAGACAACAGACTAGCCATAGCCAGAAGATGGAGCTAAGGACAAAAATCTGAGAGCCCAACAAAACTTGAGAAGGTCAAGATGTATGAACATTTGTGATTGGGAAAACAAAGAGAAGATACCACGAGTAATCAGGAACCATAACTTTGGAGGCCAGGAGGACCAAGATGTCATGAAATATGGTGATGTGATCAACTGTACACATGCTGAGCACAAGAGAGAACAACAGATGGAAGGAACGTGAAACTGACACCAGTGTTGGATTGGGGTATCTGGGGCCCATCAGAGGAAATGATCCTGGGGGCCCACCAATGAAGAACCCGTGAGAAAAGACATATAATTTGCTCTACCTATAGTTCTAACCTGTTGAGATGCCACCAAACTTCAAGGCTCAGTTTTTGCTTGTTTTATCTTATTAGACTTAGAAATAATCTTCTAATGTGTCCGGAGCACATGACACTGGATTGAGCGCACATGCAGATCTGATTTAAGAGCTTCCTCCTGTCCCAATCAGAGGTCAAAACAATGAGTTACTAAAACGACTTTCACTTCCTCTACACCAAAGGCCTGTCTACAGCCTGGAGGCACAAGGTTAAAAAAGCAATTTGTCTGCCTGCTGTCCTGTCTCTTCTCCTCACAGCCCCCATGCACTGGCCTACTTCTTGTTTAGGGTTAGGAGATGTCACGGCAAAAGAGAATCCTGCATGAGAAATGTCTTCTACTTCCCTGCACAGGCTTAGCGGGTGATAGGTTAAGAAAACGTCTGCGATTTTATTTATCTAATCTGGATAGTACATAAACACTCGGCTACAGGAAGCTCTATGAGTCCTCCTAGGAAAATAGAGAGGTCCGGTCTTCAACGAGAGCGATAAAGCTTTATGTTCAGCTAATCACCTGCTTTATGGAGGGTCGCAAAATAGGAATAAAGCTATGTTCACATCTGCGTTGGCTCTTCTATGTCAGGCAAATGATTTTTTATTTTTTTTTTTGGGATGGTCACAGTTGCATAGCATATTTCAGTATTGTAAAAAAAAAAAATGGATTGGAAGATCATAATGATCCACATGTACCACCAGCCAACCCCCCTCCTTCAAAAAACAAACTCCCATAAATGAAAGAAAGACACTTGTGATAAACAAAAAAGAAAAAGAGAACATATAATAATCCACAATGACTTATGATGTCTTGATTTACATTTCTATTTCCTTTCCTGCTAAAAGCCAGATTTTTTTTCTATCTACAAAGCCATACGAGGGCTTGTTTTTTGTGGGACCAATTGAACTTTGTAATGACATCCTTCACATTAACATAAAATACACTGCAATGAAGAAAAAAATATTTGTTGAGAGGTAGAGATGAGCGCAACTCCAGCATGCTTGAGTCTGATCATTAGGTTTATGATTTTGATTATGATTATGAATTGCTATGGCTTATGATTGGTTGAGCAAGCAAAAACGAATAATTTTATACAATACATCATGCAAATCTGCATAGGAGTAGAACACTATATATTCTTCCTATTAAGACTATGACTAAAGACTTGTTTTTCTTTTTAAATAAGTAGTTGCAAAAGCGTCCATTCACATGGGTACCCAGTGTGCCCGTATTCTGCTCTCGATCCTGGAGAGAGGAATGTGAATCTAATGCAGATGCTCTTTGGTATTACCAGTCTTTTCCACTGATAAAGAACATGAGTTAGGCTATAGGTATTTACAGGGAAATAGCTAGTAATGCAATTTTCTAATATGGAGTATTGCATCAAACAGAGTTAAACCTTAAAAACTCCCCTGTACCGGGGTAATAAAACGCCTGCCTCTATGCACATTACACGCTTTTTCTTTCTATTTATTAGAAATCCATCCCGTGGTCACTGAGATAGCGTGTAGCGACATCACACAGTGAAATGACTGCAGTCACGTCATATTACACATGCTGTATATTAGTCATAGGCTGATAAGTCACCAAAATTTTACTTCTCTCTTATTAATTTCAAATAATTTCCCTCTCATCTGACAGCCGAGGATTCCTACATGATTCCTAACACATTTGTTATTTATTTCATTAACCAAAAATGACGTATTACCTCTTCAAAAAAAAGCTTTGAAGTCTTGGCCTCTAGGTGTCTCCTAAGAAATCTGCTATCCACTGCCTTTTGTTAGGGGAAATCTGTCTCTAGTAACAGAGACAGCAAGACGTAATCCAGGAAATGGAGCGCAGCTAGTCCTATGTGCAATAGAAGCTAGGCTGTGTGAACCTGTCTTCATCCTCAAGAAGGATTAAGAGCTCTCCCTGGAAGCTAAATCAGAGCTCCCATTTTATCTTGGCAACAGCAGTTGCTTAGTGTAAACCTTCTTATGAGATACGGCTTCTGTTTCCTGTAGATATGCCATAAATGTCCCAGATGAGAATAACCCTTTAGGCTATGTTCACCCACCATAAAAACTATGGCCATGATTCTGAGGTCAAAACATGGCTATGTTTTCAATATAATAATGGGCACCATTAAGGTCAATGGGGTATAGGCCATATAACATCCATACTTCCTTATGATCATCCAAATAATAAAGATGTTCATTATTTATCATCTGCTTAATACATCTATTTTTTTCCATCTGTTTACTCACTGTTTTATTTTCACTCAAAATACAGTTGCCTTAAAGGGGAAGTCCAGGCAAAATAATTTTAAGATATCTTGTTGCCCAACAAAATTTATGAAAATTACTAATAGACACTTATTATGGGATATGCACCTAAAGTGCATCTTCTCTGCACTTACTAGAGCATGGCCTGTCCAGGTTCCTGTAAGGGCTAATTCACAAAGAGCACTACGGATACACATACAGTAGTGTGGTCCGCGGCCGCGGGGCCACGGCCACGGACTGCACTATGGGTGTGTGAATGTGGCGTAAAGTTTGTGATGTCACGTCACATTAACTGCCAGTTCCTGCTGTAGCGGTGGGAACAACTGGAGCAGCAGGAGTCGTCAGTTTATGTGACAGAGACCTGAACAGGCCATGCTGTAGTAAGTGCAGAGAAAATGCCCTATAGGTGCATATCCCATAATAAGTGTCTATTAGTCATTTTCATAACTTTTGTTGGGCAACAAGATATCTTAAAATTATTTTGCCCAGACTTCCCCTTTAACCCCGCCCCACCACTGCGCAGTAAATTAACATCGCTGCAGTCTATGCCTGAGGCCTAATGGTAGCCATGGAAACCGGAAGCCTCAGGTTTCTAGTTTCCTGGCTATGGATCGCAGGGGGGAGGAAGGAAATGGAGGCCGATCAGTTTCTAGTGGATCGGCTTCATTCTGGTGGTACAGCGCCGTTCGGGTCCCTCAGGCAGTGACATCACGGCTCTTCTGCCCCTATTCTTTACCCACTGATTTTGAAGACCAGAAGTTAGGGTCTCCAATGCATCTCTTTGAGAGCGCTCTTATAGAGAGGAATTGGAGAGTCTGAATTCCGGCCACCAGCTGGACCGCAGCTAATAAGAAGAGGTCCCATGGGAATCAGCAGGACCCGAGTGGCGACGTACCACCGGAATGATGCAGTGCTGCTGGAAACAGATTGTCAATGCTAAATGTACATATCAGCCTGCGGCAGGGGAGGGGAAAAAAAAAAAAAGTGCACTGCTTCTTTAAGGTGATACATGTTAGATTTATGGTAGATGTTGTGGTAAAACGGGATCAGGCATGTTAAAATTGTACATGCTAAATGCTTGATCCATCTATCTTCCTCTTTCTAATGAAATAAAAAATACACTTCTGGCCAGGGATGCTTACAGATAAGACGAAAGGGGAGGGGGATACTGTTGCTGGCTATTATTGTATCTACTTTATATACATTAAATGATGTTTTTAATAAAAATGCTGTGTACCATAAAAAAAAAAAGTATTTACCAGATTGATAAGCTGAGTGTGAACAATGTCCTCCACCAGAGCAGCAGTCTCCTGCAGGGGGCGACGTGCATCACCAAGTGAGAACCTAAAATACAGAAAAGAAATGGAAATGAACCAGAACAGAAGGAAAAAACAAAATGTTCTTCAAGCTGGACTTTCCTAATACTCATCCACACAGTAACCCAGCAGAATGGGAACAAACCCCACTGGGTGACTGTGGCCATTCTGTGTCCCAGAGGATGCCAGAAAGTAAAGCTTTTATTTTAAAATATATTTTTATTATGTGTTTGATATTATTATGGTGTTAGATTTGTATTTTATCTTTAAAATGATATCATGTTAGAAAAAAAAAAAATATTATTAAAAAGTAATATTAACCCCTTAAGGACCGGGCCAATTGTCACTTTTGCGTTTTCATTTTTTCCTCCTCAGCTTATAAGACCCATAACTCTTTTATTTTTTCATCTACAGGGCCATGTGAGGGCTTGTTTTTTCAGGAGCAGGTGTACTTTGTAATGGCATCTTTCAAGCTGCCATAAAATGAATGACGGAACCACCAAAATATAATTTATGGGATTAATTTGGGTCAAAAAGTGAGATTCTGCCAATTTTTGAGGGGTTCCATGTTTACGTAATGCACTTTACGGTAAAACTGAAATTTTTTGTTACTCTATAGGTCAGTCTGAGTACAGTGATTTGCATGTTTACTAGGTTTTCTAACTTTTTTTTATTAGCAGTAAAACGGCATTTAAGGAGTTAATGGGGGCGGCCCGTCATTAACAGTGTGGGCCGGTTGCTAGGAAGCATGCCCCCCCCCCCAGCAGGGCATACATTTACGCCCCTCTGCATTAAGGCCCAGCCTGCAGGGGCGTAAATGTACGCCCCTGGTCATTAAGGGGTTCAATCATTATGTTTCAAAAATGAAAAAAGTAATATTGAGAGGGAAAAAGAATTCTGTTTCTCTAATAACACGATCACTCCTATATACTATTTTTTGCCATAAAAGTTTCTGAAATCATATAAAGTTATATTCTATCAGTATACTTATATACAGCAGGCTAGGTGTATGTTCATGTTCAAGTCAGAGCCTCAGCTTAAAGGGGTTGTCCAGCAGAAATCTTTTTCTTTCAAATCAACAGGGGTCAGAAAGTTATATAGATTTGTAATTAACTTCTACTAAAAAACCCATGAGTAATACCTGGATAATCCATTGTATAGCCTCGTTTACACCTTCACTTATAGTTCAAGCAAGGAAACAGCTATAATTCTATTCTAATCCCCTTGCATAATAATAGAATTTGGTGACGGGTCAAAATCGCAGACGTTGAAAATTGTGGCTTTAATGATCCGCCCATGTCTAGACCTATGTTATAGCTGATGTGGTTGACTGCAAGACATGGAGGAGGGCACGGGAATCCCAGACCATCCGACGTACTAGGGCAGTGACATGTTCTTTGCTCACTTCCTCTTTTAGACCAGCGAACGCTCATTACTTAATATGTGATGTAGAGAGGATCAGGTGCTGTAGCTGAATGTGTTGTGTTATGTCAGACTGGAATCCACTCTTTGCATCTAACAATGTCTGTAAAATTGCAGAGAAAGTGAGTACACTTATATTCCCATTACATAGATAGCATATGATTAGTCAGGCCATGTTCACACGTAGTATAACACCGACCATTCTGTGACCCGGTCGGATGATCTTTATTTCTGGAGCCGCACGCTCCCGGGATTCCATTCATTCCAATACAATGTACGTTTAGCATAAATCATGTCCGTTGTTGCAAATTGCAACAACGGCCGTGATTTATGCAAAGCATACCTTGTGTGAACATGGCCTCATACTGCATGCAGATTTTAACCCCTCACAATTGACCCAACCAGAATAATACCCCCATTATATCTTCTTATGGCAGCAAGACTTGGATTAGATCCATACACTGGTAAACATTTTATCTGTGCATGGATCTGACCCAGTTTTTGGATAAAGTTGGTGTCTCATGATGGCCACATCTCATCCTGGCCTGGCGATGAACTGATTGTCAACATCTCCATCCATGTATTACACAGACCAGATAGGTTCAGCACAACTGTTAATATTATCTAACACTCTTTATAGACATAGGGTGCCGAACCCATGTACACTATACTGATAATATACAATACAGCCAAACAACATATTAGTAAAGTGAATGTACCACCACAAGCACTGAACAAATATTTTCATACAACCTGGTCAGCGCGGCCGCTTAGAATCTTATGGCGTCACCCATTTTTCAAACCAACACACAGTTTCTGAGATGTGGTCCATTTTCTATATATGCTAATAAGGAACTATGGTGCACTGTACCGATACCCCCTCCCCAGGGAGACACGCTGAGGCAGAGGAAGGTCAGGGCCAGTCAGAAGGTGCAAGTCTCCCAGGGGAGGAGATATTAATGGCCCCGCCTCCAGTGCACCAAACTACTTCATAAGCATATATAGAAAAGCGATCAGATGGGATTTGGACGGTGGTATGAAAAATGGACGGTCCCATATGAATCTGCGTGGGGCTGGTCAGGTCGATGAAGATATTTGTTTAGTGTTTGTAGGCACCATTTTGAAAGACAACTGAAAACAGACACTTTTTTTTTTGGCCTAAAAAAGACTTATTGTAGCTGAAAATATGAACATGCAGCTGGGAAGAGGGAAAAAATTAAAAAATAAGTCCTACACACATACCCAGGGTAACATAAAGCTCACATTACAGAGACTGCCTATCCCTCGCTCCACAACGCTTTTTCATGCTTCCGAGATGTTGGACTAGAATCTGACTGCTCCGCCCATCAGACTGCGATGTTAAAGCGTAACTGTCATGTTTTTTTTTATTGCAGAAATCAGTAGTATAAGGGATTTTAAGAAACTCTGTAATAGGTTTCATCAGCCAAAAAAGCCTCTTTCTGTACTCAGGAAGCAATCTCCCAGCCTCCCCCCCTGACTTCTTATCTGTGCATTATCAGGCAAATACGTCTTCATTACAGAGAAGCCAGTGAAGACGGGTTCTGCTCTCTCCATTGTAAGCCTATGAAGGGGGGAGGGGCTGAGGGAGATGAGGGAGCAGGAAGAGGTGACATGAAGGTCAGCTGTTTGTAAACTCTCTGGGCACCTAAAACGCTAAATTCAGGGGTCAGAAAGGTCAGTGCTTATCTATGAACTTACTGAGAGAAGATTGCAGGGTGTTGTGCTGTGCAGGACTGCTCCATGCTCAGTCACTCCTATCAGCCCCTCCCCTCTCCATAGCCACATAATGGAGACAGAAATCCTGCTTCATTTGTTGTGAGGGGGGGGAGGCTGGGAGATTGCTTTTTCAGTCCAGAAGGAAACTCTTTTAGTACATAAAACCTATTACAGAATTTCTTAAAATCGCTTGTACTGTTGAAATTTAATGTTTTCAGAAAAATGGCCCTGAAATGACAGTTACGCTTTATGGCCAGGTTCAGACTATGTAAGTGTGCGGCTGTATTTGCGGCTGTAATTGTGCGGCGGTATTTTTGGTGGTTCATGCGTACGCTGGAAAGTATACGATATACGGCTGCACAGTGCACACTATATATGAATCTACGGCCCGATCGTAAACGGACCCGTAAAAAATGAACAAGACCATTGTTTGCGGCTGGACATGCGGCCGAGGATTGACAGGCGGTCCGTACGGAGTACTTCAAAAATAGCCGGCAATGATGCCGAATGCCGATGCCTCTAATAGTTAATATATTAAATTAATAAAACACATTTTCTTTGTAATAAAGTCCCTTTCGTTGGTCAATAATTTAATTCTAACGAATCCATCATTTTGCAATTAAATATACTGTTAAAATAAATAGATATATAAATAAATGTATATTTATATATATATTTATTTTTTGACAGTATATTTAATTGCACAATGATGGATTCGTTAGAATTAAATTATTGACCAACGAAACTGGCGTGAAGTGAATTGTAGTTTTGCAACAGGTTCCCGATCCCTGATTTGAAAGATACAAGCAAAAATAGAAAATTTCAAAAACTGTCCAAAGCAAAAAAAAATTCCTAGAAATTAAAAAAAAGTAAATGTTTACAGTATAAGGCTGGGTTCACACTACGTATATTTCAGTCAGTATTGTGGTCCTCATATTGCAACCCAAACCAGGAGTGGATTGAAAACACAGAAAGGCTCTGTTCATACAATGGTGAAATTGAGTGGATGGCCATCAAATAACAGTAAATAACGGCCATTATTTAGATACAACAGCCGTTGTTTTAAAATAACAGCAAATATTTGCCATTAAATGACGGCCATCCACTCAATTTCAATATTGTATGAACAGATCTTTTCTGTATTTTTTATCCACTCCTGGTTTTGGTTGCAATATGAGGACCACAATACTGACTGAAATGTACGTAGTGTGAACCCAGCCTAAAAAGAAGTGAAAAAATCATGCTTTTACAAAGGCCCCATCATGCAGCAATTCTAAAGAAAACGTGGACTACTCAGCCATGCTGTCCTCTTATCTAGAACGGCAGTGGAGACATTTCATGTCAACTACATATCACACTTATCATTTCCCACACTCCAGCTGCTGCCGCCTCCTCCCACTTTGAGCACTTGTAGACATCAGCACGGTGGTTTTAACCAGCAAAAATGAGAGAAAAAAAACCCACATAGACCAGGCCGCAAGCGCTTCCGCCTGTTTCTCACAGGGCCAGGTCTGACTCATATATGTTGACACTGCCCCTGTAAAGCTTTTGCCTCAGAATACCTCAATCACACCCAAAATTATCTTTTTTTTTTTTTCTACAGCTTTTTTGGTGGTTACAGCGCAACTTTACAGGTAACTTTCTCAGAACCCTGCGTACTTCACAAGAAACTTATACGTGCTTGTGATAATTAAGCGATCCAGAGGTGTATGGAAACTTACTTGCCGGCAATGCTTCATGTGAAAAAGAGTAACAGGTATAAAGGTTCTGATAATTGTTTAGTGACATATTCTTGTATACAGGGGGCAGCATTACAGTTGTTATAAAACTACTCCCTCTGTACAAGAATATAACTACTATAATACTGCTCCTATGTACAAGAATATAACTACTATAATACTGCTCCTATGTACAAGAATATAACTACTATAATAATGCCCCCTATATATAAGAATATAACTACTATAATACTGCTCCTATATACAAGAATATAACTACTATAATACTGCTCCTATGTACAGGAATATAACTACTATAATACTGCTCCTATATACAGGAATATAACTACTATAATACTGCTCCTATATACAGGAATATAACTACTATAATACTGCCTCCTATATGCAAGAATATAACTACTATAATACTGCTCCTATATACAAGAATATAACTACTATAATACTGCTCCTATATACAAGAATATAACTACTATAATACTGCTCCTATGTACAGGAATATAACTACTATAATACTGCTCCTATATACAGGAATATAACTACTATAATACTGCCCCTATATACAGGAATATAACTACTATAATACTGCCTCCTATATGCAAGAATATAACTACTATAATACTGCTCCTATATACAAGAATATAACTACTATAATACTGCTCCTATGTACAGGAATATAACTACTATAATACTGCTCCTATATACAGGAATATAACTACTATAATACTGCCCCTATATACAGGAATATAACTACTATAATACTGCCTCCTATATACAAGAATATAACTACTATAATACTGCCCCCTATATACAAGAATATAACTACTATAATACTGCCCCCTATATACAAGAATATAACTACTGTAATACTGCTCTCTATATACAAGAATATAACTACTATAATACTGCTCTCTATATACAAGAATATACCTACTATAATACTGCTCCTATATACAAGAATATAACTACTGTAATACTGCTCTTATATACAAGAATATAACTAGTGTAATACTGCTCTTATATACAAGACTATAACTTATATAATACTGCTCCTATATACAAGAATATATCTACTATCATACTGCTCCTATATAATATATAGTAGTTATATTCTTGTATATAGGAGCAGTATTATAGTAGTTATAGTCTTGTATATAGGGAGCAGTGTTATAGTAGTTATATTCTTGTATATAGGAGCAGTATTATAGTAGTTATATTCTTGTATATAGGAGCAGTATTATAGTAGTTATATTCTTGTATATAAGAGCAGTATTATAGTAGCTATATTCTTGTACATAGAAGCAGTATTATAGTAGTTATATTCTTGTACATAGAAGCACTGATTGAACCATCATGAGATAAATGCTTCCTCTTCCATTACACCAAAAACATTATTGCACTGTATCCATGTGTGCCCATGGCTTTTCAAGATAAAAGAGAGCAGAATCTGTATATATGCATGGAGACTATGGTGGCTCAGCATACAGAAGTATAGTATAGGGAGCCTTGCTGCTGTATACAGAGCCGAGTCCTGCAGTCACTGAGCTGCCACACGTCTCTCAGTATCCATGAAATCCTCAGTGTGGCGTTAGCTCCATCTGACATCTCAGCAGCTGTTACGCAGTAATTGTCACGTCTTGTTGGTGGTGTAGCCTGCTAAGGAGAAGCCAGGAGTGAAGAGAGAAGGCCACTAAAGTCCTCTGTAAATGTGGTTTGCGGTATAAAGACACGCAGGGTCAGAGAGCCATAAAGGGAGCCAAGCTAGTTTACAAGTGACATGATAGTCAGAAAGTGTAAATGTGACACAATGCAGGGATTGTCACATAGCGAGCAATGCTAAAGCCATTATAAGCAAGACAGGAGATGAGAAACTAGGGGACTGCTTTCTATTTATATAGAAGAACTACTCTTGTTCTGACACATTGCTCTCTGCTGCCACCTCTGTCCATGTCAGGAACTGTCCAGAGCAGCAGCAAATCCCCATAATCTCCACAGCTCGGCACAGTTCCTGACATGGACAGAGGTGGCAGCAGAGAGCACTGTGTCAGACTGGAGAGAATACACCACTTCCTGCAGGACATACAGCAGCTGATAAGTACTGAAAGATTTTTAAAAAGAAGTAAATTACAAATCTGTATAACTTTCTGGCATTAATTGATTTAAAAATATTTTTTTTGATGATGGAGAAGAGCTTATAGGATTCGCATATCCTAGAATTTCAGGTACAAGTTCCCTAATTCTCAGAATTACCATCTTCATACATCACACACACTGAGCTACAGGAAGCTGTGATATTATGAATGGTTTCTGACACTGTGGACTTATCTTCATAGTTATTATTGAAAAAAAAATATTTTGTGATACCCGGTCAGGAGAGGTTCATGCTATATCTGATTACCTATGATCACCCAACAGTTATGATGTAGTTCAGTGCTTCTGAAACTTTGTCCGCTCACACAAGGAACGACCCCTGTTCTTCATGTAGGTTGCATGTCAACTAAGGGCAATTTACTTAGGCTAAGTATCTTTAATTTTTTAATTACATTTTTTAATTAATAAATTTTTGCTTAATATATTATCAGCTCTGCAGCTTGCTAGGAGACAATGCTCTATGTTATACAACAATTCAGTCAGTATAATGCCGCTGTGTGGTTACAGAGGTTTCGGTGCTGTGTGACAGGAGAGCTGACCATACAATGCAAGCACCCAAAGGATTCCCTTCTACTGAATGTGGACGCACAGCAGCTGTACATATGCACAGTGAAGAGAGACACTAAGTGGCCATATGTATAATGAAGATATAAACATAGAAAACTAAAATTTAAAGTATATAGAGGGAGACAGAAGACAAATAATACAATTATGTACTGAATTGTTTACCATTAGAAATTTTAATTCTTAAAGGACAACTCTGGTGATGCTGACGGGAGCTCAGAGGACCCGCGTTCGTCAGGAGAATCAAACAGAGATGGACCCAGGAGTGATGGTAGGTATAAAAAAAAAAAAGTTTCTCACTATTATTTAATACCGCCGGAGTAAAGAAATAATAAAAAAGTAATGTAAAGATGGGCGCATTCAAACCCTGCAAAGTTTTTTATTATGTTAGTTGAAAAGGAAAATTCCCTAAGGACCAAAATTTAACCTGTTCCATAAAAAACAAAACAAAAAAAAAAAAACAGAAAACAGAAGTATTTTTTGGCGTTTTTAGCAGAGTATAAGGTCAGCCTCCCCCGCCTCCTCTCTCATCAGTCACACAGTATACTTTATCAGCATGGGAAGAGCTGTAAACATTAATGATTTGTACACAGCCATGCGGCTGCCAATGAGCGGATGAATAATGTGCTCCAGTTGTGTAATAAGTTCCATTCGCCTGTTCACAAAGGGGGGTGCAGCTTTGATCAGGAAGCACACGAGACAATTATCCTCCGAGAAACTCCGAACTGGACACTGATCACTCATTTTCTTTTCTGATGAGGAGACACACAAGACTCATCACCCACCCAACAAAGTGCCTCATTGAGAACTGCAACCCCAGGCAGCGGGGGAAACTCACTGAAAGGCAACATGAAAAGGCCCAAGTCGCAAGAGACTTACTTTGTGTATACACATTGAGGGTGTCGCTAATGATACAAATGAATTCCTGGGATGTCGGGCGGCAGCACGGGGCGGTGTGGGGGGGACCGCACGTAAACATTCACATGATTACCGATACAGTATGCGCTTTTAATATCACTCGAAAGCCATTTTTCAATTTAACTAATTAAACACAGGCTGACAATCCGGTGCAACCTCTCTGTGCATTGCAGTCGCCCTTGTGAAGGGAACGGTCTTGGTTAACCTCTTGGGCACCAAAAAGAAGCAAAAAGGCACAGTATATCACCACCGTACAAGGTGTAATAGGCCCTTAGGGGGAGATTTATCAAACATGGTGTAAAGTGAAACCGGCTCAGTTGCCCCTAGCAACCAATCAGATTCCACCTTTCATTCCTCACAGACTCTTTGGAAAATGAAAGGTGGAATCTGATTGGTCGCTAGGGGCAACTGAGCTGGTTTCATTTTACACCATGTTTGATAAATCTCCCCCTTAATAGTCAAATAATGGAGGACTGAAGCCCACGGATTATGTTAAGGGCTGAGCAGATGTTTTTTTAAGAGCTGCAGATGAAAAAATTCCCAAAATTCTAGATGTGTCGGCTGCATGGCTCATTCTATCTGTTAAGCCCCACATGTACTTAACTTTTTTAATTTTTTGCAATTCACAACTACTTCACCCTGCTGCAGAGTGTCTCTGAAACTCCCATCTCCAGTGAGAAGCCCAGCACTATGTAAGACTATGGCACTGGATCTCTCATTTGAGACGGGAGCAATGGAGATGGAGCGGGGGCGATGTAATAAGGTCGCACTGTACGTGAGGGGGAGAGGTGAGAACGCCAATCTGTCACACTGTCTGCCACACTTCATGGTTTCTATTATAACACAACCATGACGACAGTCCTGGAACTGTGCCGGAAAAGATGCCTCTGAAGGACCACAATGACTTGAGGTAATATGGTCCATGGTAATGGAAATATGATGCATCATGGTCCATTGTGGTGTTTCTCCCTAACCTATCCTAAGGTTGAGAGTTCCGTGGCGCCTTCTCATCTCTAGCAGTCAAAAGCGGGACAGAGAAGGGAGGGGGAATACCCCTTTAAAGCCTGTCCCACAAATACTAACACGGCCATACATATGTAACCGTAAGTGCATACAGAAAGATCCTGTTAAACACCAAAAACCCTTGAGCTAGACACAGCACATGTAGTAAGCTGGTTAAATTGGTGATGGACATGTGAGTAAATGTGGTTTGAAAATGATCCCCAAGAGTTATTGTCTTCTGCCTACGCTGACTGGTAATAAAGGTTGAATTTCTGGAAATGATCCCATTTGTCCACTCAGGTTTGTGGTTATACAGTCATCCTGTTAGTTGTCTCACTTCTTCTCTGCCAGGAAAATAGGTTCAGATACATTACTAACATTTCAGGAGGGATCAAGACGCACAACAAGCTGAGGAACCTTTACATGTCAGACTGCTGAAAAGGCCTTTTCTCTCGACTACAATGGCTTGTGTACCTTCACCCGTCCTCTGGAATGTAATTACCACATGAGAAAATACCATTGATTTGCCCACACATGAGCATTGCTGTGCCAGGTATTACAATGTAAACTCAGTCAATAGAAAAAATCCATGAGATTAAGACGGTTTCGTGATTTACAAAAAAAACATGGAAGCCTTCTTCAAAAAGTAAGTCAACAGAATAGGCGCAAGTATGAGACTGTGGCGGGTATGACCTCAATGGTCTCCGGAGATCACTAGATCGATAACCTGGCCCCTTTGAATAGAGTGCGTGACGTGAATCTTCATTTGTTCTATATGGAGTCTCCAGACAGACCAGAGTACAACACTTGGCTCTTTCCTTTGGCTCCATACAGAATAAAGGAACTTCGGGTCACACCCGAACCCACGGCTCTATTCATAACAAAGGAGCCGGGGCATTGATCTAGGGAACATTGATGGGGCACGGAAGTCAGATCACCCGCAATCTCATACTTGTCCCCTATCCTGTGGGAAAAACATACATTTAGCTTTCCCACTTCCCCCATTCTTGCAGTTTCAGTCCCCATTGTGCAGCCCTTTCTTTTGTTGGTATTGGCCAAAGGACTGCAGTGGAGTCGTGCCACTGATCAGCTGAGCAGGAAGGTGGTCTTTGTGCCAATTTTGACAACAACACTGGCAAACATAAAAAATCCGCAGCAGGAAGGGCTGTGCAGGAACATAATAAAGAAGCTCTACTTTCCCGTTGCCGTGGAACAGTAGCGCTGTGTGACAGGCTCACTGACCACTGATGGTTTCCAGGGTTCCTCTGTCGTCACAACCTGGTGAAAAGGCTCTGCCCAGCCAATCGATGATTGCAATGGTGTCCTGCTCCAGTCGCTGACTGGCTGGGCGGGCATTCCTAAGGCGATTCGTGACATTGTAGGATCAGGAGATCAAAAAGCCCAGCGGCAGTAAATGAGCCTGTGATTTGGCACTGCAGGGACACCAGGATTGCTAAGTGAAGGTTCTTTATTATGCTCCTCGGCAGCGGAATTTTTATTTTGGTCAGACAAACTTCCACTGAACCATAAAAACACTTGACTAGAGATGAGCGAATCGGGTTCGAGTCCATCCGAACCCGATCCTTCGGCATTTGATTAGAGGGGGCTGCAGAACTTGGATAAAGCTCTAAGGTTGTCTGGAAAACATGGACACAGCCAATGACTATATCCATGTTTTCCACATAGCCTTAGGGCTTTATCCAAGTTCAGCAGCCACCGCTAATCAAATGCCGAAAGTTCGGGTTCGGATGGACTGGAGCATGCTCGAGGTTCGCTCATCTCTACACTTGTCCAAAAAATTTCTGGAGGGAATATGTCAATGCTTTCACTAGAAAATCAATGGGGGAAAAAATTAAAATTTTTGTCCAACATTGTCTACTTTTCCTCTATGCTGTATTTTTGACACGGGGGAAGTGGGGACACTTACACCAAAACCTGTAATAAATTTCACCCCTTTAAGTAAACCTAGCTTAATGGTAATAGTGGTCGTCTACCGACTTTTCCAAAACATATAAGAGAAATGCCTGTACAGAACGTATATCAGGACAGATGGAGGCAACTCAAGAACCTGGTATTTGTTTAAGAAACTACTCAGTCTCCAGTAAGAGCTGAATAACATTTTTCCACATGGATGCTAAGTGACCATGTAGGTGGCAGCGAGCTGTTTCGTAGCAATACTACTAAAGGGTCAGACTGTTCTGGAAACAATTTCATGAGAACATTGTGAAACCTTAAAGATAGGAAGTCACCTCAGGTAACGTCGTCAGGAAGGTCTTGTTTTTTAGCTAACCGCTCTGCAATCATGACCTGTGTAAATAAACTTCCCCAAACTCTTCTCCTTTAATCTTTTTTTACCCCCTTAACAAATAAAATAAAGGCGCACTACTGCAATTGAGGGAGAATAAAAGAATAAGAAAAATAAGGACGAAACGTTTAGGGTTTCAAAGCTTTCTGCGCTTAGAACTAGCAGCTAGCAAAAACAAAGGCAGAGACTTCAGCGCCGCATCCGTTTCCAATCATTATATTTTGGTTACTGACTTTATACCAAGATGTGCTCTCCAGCTGCTGAGTTCAGTATTGACACTGCATCATCAAAGGATAATTAAATCATTAGGGGGTTGCAGGAAGTCGAGGCAAGAAGGAAAAGGGAACAAAAAAGCTGTGTTTTTTAAGGCTATGTTCACACATCCATTCACAACAGAAGCCACAATCCTCTGCCCGATACTAGATCTCACAGACTCCCAAAACAATATTTTGACCTATGAAGGGGGGTGTCTGTCATGCTCTGAGCATTAAGAGAAATAGATCGCTGATCTCAGGGAGACCAGCCAAACGATAACACTGTCGGCTGCTAGAGAAAGCGCTCAATGCAGTGAAATCACTAGTGCATTGCCCCCTGGAAAACATGAATATGCAAAAGAAGAGCCCGTGGAGCCTCATTGAAGAGTCTCGAAACACAGGACTAGCCAGATATCCTTCCGGGAAGGACCCAGCCAAGGGGTGGCTCCTGTAAGGAAACCACCAAAACCACCATATTAAGTAGCCCTATAAGTCAATGTAATGACAAGGGAAAAACCAAGGCCAGGTCTCCCTGAGATCAGTGATCTGTTTCCCGTATGGCTCTACTAGGCATTGCTCCCACATAGCCAGAATCCTGCTCCACGCTGATGAGGGGCAACACCCCGAAACAGCTGTATGTGGATTGATACCTGGCCTTGTTTTTTCCCGTGTCATTACATTGACACGTTCTTTGATTATGGTCCATGCACGGAAGATGCCCTACGTACCGGACCACAGCTGCATGGCTGTGTTAGTAGTGTAGCACGAAGACCTAAATTATTAGAAGCTGATGCAGAGAATTGTGTAAATCCGGTCCGTAGCACATCTGCCATGCACAGACCCTAATCAGGGAACGTGTGAATGCTCCCTGAAGCTTCAACCCATACCTGGGGTTCCATAGCGATAGGATACACTTGGCTAAATCCTCCGATCCAGTGGTATCATAGGTACACTACATTATGCCTTGTACAAACAATCACTGGCCATACCTGAAAAACAGATAATACTGAGACCAGTCACTGGCAGCGGCATCAGACAATGATTGAGACACTGCAGCAGGCTTGGCGAAAGAGGCTGGAGAGGCGGCAGGGATGGAACTGTAGTGGACTTGGGAGTAAGAAAAGTGTATGGCTCCATCTTCTAATTTTCCCGCATATGTAGAGATAAAACAAACTGTGGGCTATAAGAAAGGTTTTTATATTGTTCTCCAGTGCCCTCAGTCCAATTCTGTTCCCGGTTTCTAAAATAAAGAGGTTTTAGTATTTGGTTGTCTAGCAAAACCTCTTAAATAGTCAGATGGGCAGAAACTTAAATGCTAGCTCAGGAGGGGCCCATGGTATACTTCTTTACTTCTATATATTTCCCTAGTATTGTGTCCTGTCTTGTCCTCCTCCCCTGGTCTGTCTTTAATGGATGTTCTTAATGACTCCTCGTAGAAGACAAACTAACAGCACTGACTGATGTCTAATGTTCTTCCCTTGGAATGGTTGTGCTAGTTAGCTTCTCAGTTATTACTTTCTGCAAATTCAGAGTTTAGCCTGGTTAATCGGATATGATCCCAGATTAGGGATAGCCTTAATCTGTCTTCAAAATGAATTCATCTTACACGTTTGTTACAGATACCTTAGTTTGGTTAACTTTTGTCTTTTTTTTTTTTTTTTTTTACTAGGTTTATGTTGCCTTAAATGAGAGCAGAATAAACTAGTGACAGAAATGCTGAACAGATCAATTCTGTTCATGTTCAGCCGTCCTCCTAATATGCAGGAGAATAGGATTCTTGCCACACCCCTCCCCTCGCCCTCCAGCTGCTGATTGACAGTTAATTGCCTATGAATAGATGGATGGATAGATAACTGCCAATCAGCAGCTGGTGGGCGGAGTTTTCTGCATCTCATAAAGGGTGAATTATGCTTAATGATAATTTGGTTTTCTGATGTCCACCATGACAGCCCACATGAGAGATTGTCTCCTAGGATCTAATAGGAACAGGAACACAGAGAGGTTAAAAGCCCCTGCCCCCTGCACCTTCTTAGTGATTTACTAGATGCATAAACTATTTATTGGAAAATAATATCCAACAGAAAACAAGGGCGGGGTATTGATCGGGCTGTCATGGTGGACTACAGAAAACCGAATTATCGGTAAGCATAATTCACCCTTTACAGGGCGTCCACCATGACAGCACACATGAGAGCAATAACAAATAAACATAAATTAGGGAGGGACCACCACCTGTAGGACTTTCCTACCAAAGACTACCGCATTATTGTCCATTATATCTAGTCTATAATGCTTGAAGAAAGTATGCGGGCTCGACCAAGTGGCGGTCCGACATATTTGATCCAACAAAGCTGCTGATCTTTCTGCCTCCAAGGTCGATACTGCTCTCGTGGAGTGGGCCTTTAGACCTGTAGGAACCGGCTTGGACCTAGTAGGAACAGAAAAACACTGCGAAGGTGCAGGAAGGAGGGGCTTTTAACCTCTCTGTGTTCCTGTTCCTATTAGATCCTAGGAGACAATCTCTCATGTGGGCTGTCATGGTGGACGCCCTGTAAATATCCATTATTTTATGCTACCCTAAGATAGGCCGGCGATTCTAATGGAGCCACAACATAGAGGGGCGGGGGTTTCCTCTCACTGGGGGTGAGCCGAACTTCCTCCAGTGCTACACCCCCAGCCGGTGCCTGGGAAGAGAACGGCACCATACAAGAGAATTGGGACGCAATTTAATAAAAAAAAATTAAAAAGTACCGCGGCACAGTCTTCCCTGCACCGGCGCCATTTCATCCATGTGAAAATCTTAAAGGGATATCCAGTGCTACAAAAAAATGGCCACTTTCTTTCAGATACAACACGACTCTTGTCTCCAGTTCAGGTGCAGTTTGCAATTAAGCTCCATTCACTTCAATGGAACTGAACAGCAAAACCCTACCCAAGCTGGAGACAAGAGTGGGGCTGTCTCTGGAAGAAAGTGGCCATGTTTTTGTAGCGCTGGATAACCCCTTTAAAGCAAATGTACTGATGATACATTCGCTTTAAACTTTTGGAGTTCCTGGCATAATGAATCATGATGTCAGGAGTACCGAGGTCCGTTCCACAGTATACAGTCCATATACAGCACCTAAGTGGTCCCTATTAATGAGTAAGGAATAGGGAAACTCTACAGCAACTGTTTCTATCCCTTGCAGTGCCACCACATGGAACACAATGGTATTACATGCTGCTGTGTAACCAGACAGACATACCAGGTCCTCCAGTAAGAGAGCGAAAGTAATTTCCGAAACACATGTTCATCCAATTTCCAGAATATTCTCCAATATTTATTAACACTGCCTAAATGAGCCATTAAAGGTCAGTTGTGTGATTATTTATTAAAGGCAGAGCCTCTATTTTGCATGTAGTTCTGTAATTATACAAGTACAAACAGGAAGATGCCTCAGAAAGACCTTCATTCACTATTCTGTGTCCGGACTCCGAGCTAACGGTAATGAATAGATTGTGCCAAATAAAAGAAAAAATATGAGGCCTCTATGTCAGATTCTTCTTCTGTTGATTTTGACACCAAAAAGTAATATTTTGTTTGTTTTTACAGGACATACATTCAGTTCTCCCTCACTACCCGGTCTGTGCTGTCCAGGGACACCAGATGCGGCAGAATGACTGGCCTGGGGCAAGAAGGATCGTATCTGACTTATATAAAACACCATGAACAAAGCGTGCTGCTATATAGTGAAGAGAAAAACTAGTAATTGAATTTCACAAAATGTGAAGTGATTTTTTTTTTTAACAGCTCACAGACTTACAGGTAACATCCCGAGGCTATGAAAACAAAATCTGAACAAGACCTAATAGTACTCAGTATAACTCCCTATTTTATATCTTGATGGCTAGACAGTACATTGTAGTAGTCTTGGCAGGTAACCACCAAGGGCTGCGATTGGTTGAGCTTCCAGGTCAGGTTGGGTTCATGCGTCGAAGGGACAAGGAAACCGCATTAAATCTGCTTCAGAGGCCATCAGCAAGTCAAAGATAGCAATATCAGGGCAGGTGAGTATACCTATCTTATACTTTACCCTGACCCTGTTTAATTTTATTCAATCAGTGACTCTATAATATTGCCTCACGCTTGTGTTGTTAGGTGGCAGCTTTCTCCACCGGTGGCGCCTACTGGATTTGGGGTGGCCCTTGGGGTTTGTTCCTGTGACATTGGGGTTGCAGGGCTGTTCTATGGCCTCCCTTCCTTGTCTGTGCATGCTTTGCAGGGTTAGCAGTTGCTGACTGACATAGTGTTGAGTTGGACCAGGGGACTTGCACGTGGTGCATGGGGCAATATGTTTTGATCAAATTATATACCAACATCCTGGTGTTGGTTTTTAAATGTAGCCGAGAGGCATTAGTGTCAGCCATAGGTGTGAGGTGCAGCAGCTCCTTTCTCTTCTTGTCCGTATTATAGTAGTTATATTCTTGTATATAGGAGCAGTATTATAGTAGTTATATTCTTGTATATAGGGGCAGTATTATAGTAGTTATATTCTTGTATATAGGAGCAGTATTATAGTAGTTATATTCTTGTATATAGGAGCAGTATTATAGTAGTTATACGGTTCAGGTAACCGTAGTAGTTATACGGTTCCCTGAACCGCATTATAGTAGTTATATTCTTGTATATAGGAGCAGTATTATAGTAGTTATATTCTTGTATATAGAAGCAGCATTATAGTAGTTATATTCTTGTATATAGGGAGCAGTATTATAGTAGTTATATTCTTGTATATAGGAGCAGTATTATAGTAGTTATATTCTTGTATATAGGAGCAGTATTATAGTAGTTATATTCTTGTATATAGGGAGCAGTATTATAGTAGTTATATTCTTGTATATAGGAGCAGTAGCTTCAGCAGTAGCAGAAGCTTTAACCGGTGAGTGCTTTGATTTGTATCTCTTTGCACAGTTCATTATAATCCTCCCCTCTATCGGAGCACCACCAGCAAGACGCTGCATATTCAGTCCGCGACTCAACAGCGGTTCCATGTAGCTGCATTACAGTGGTCATTACGCAGTGTCAGTTAGTGCCGGCTACTATATCTCTGTTCCTAGCATTATAGTAGTTATATTATTGTATATAGGAGCAGTATTATAGTAGTTATATTCTTGTATATAGGAGATAGTATTATAGTTGTTATATTCTTGTACATAGGAGCAGTATTATAGTAGTTATATTCTTGTATATAGGAGCAGTATTATAGTAGTTATATTCTTGTACATAGGAGCAGTATTATAGTAGTTATATTCTTGTATATAGGAGCAGTATTATAGTAGTTATATTCCTCTATATTGGGGCAGTATTATAGTAGTTATATTCTTGTATATAGGGGGCAGTATTATAGTAGTTATATTCTTGTACATAGGGGGCAGTATTATAGTAGTTATATTCTTGTACATAGGATCAGTATTATAGCAGTTAAATTCTTGTATATAAGAGGCAGTATTATAGTAGTTTTATCCTTGTATATAGGGGCAGTATTATAGTAGTTATATTCTTGTGCATAGGGGGCAGTATTACAGAAGTTATATTTTAGTACATGGGACAGATGAAGGATGCTTAGTTTAGTATGTCACCTAGCTTATACAGTAACAGGCACTTTTATGAGCAAGTATTATTGTCAGAGCAAATCTTGTACAGCATGCTGGATCACTGGAATTCCACCATTGAGAATTGTTTATTGCAAACTGCATTTAATACATTTTATAAATTACTGTTCCTGTTAGCAGAAAGTGAGAAGGAGTATACTGAAGTGAAACATGTCTGTCGGACGGGGAGCTGTTCATCATAATTAATAAGTCGTCCTCTATTCCTCTTTCCCACGACACACTCAGCAGAAGTCACATCAAGACAATTGTTGTGTCTAGATCTCAGACTGGGAAAACACCAAGTAACATTGGGTCACATGCAGATAGGTCTTCTCTCTGAGCAAAAAGGAAAACCTCCTGAGAGCAGTCTGTTGTCCTCGGTACAGACAGTTAGTCGCAATGCACGGGCTGTGTTTACCCATGTAAATGAGGAAGTGGATATTATCAAACACAAGCAGTATGTACCACTCATTCTGACTGCTGTCACACTCCTGCCGTACACTAGACACGCATGTGAGATCACTCGCATCATTGATGACACTCCAGATGAGCAAACCCGAGCGTGAGGTATCTGAGTGTCGGTGGCTGCAGAAGTTGGATGCAGCCCAAGGGTATACATGAAATCCATGTTTTCAAGACAACCTTAGGGCTGCATCCAACTTTTGGTTTGGATGTACTCAAGCATGCTCGAGTTTGCTCATCTCTAATATCTATTCTATCGTGCTTAACCATGGCTTTCTTCCCGTCATCCCATGTACAATACATGAATGCTAAGCTGAACCTAGGTCTACGCGTATGAGGGTTGGGATCAGACAAAGCCTCTGCAAGTGAACATTGTTTCAGCCAACATGTATATGTAGTCAATCTACATGTCCTGTTAGTAAATACTTTAATATAACAATGATTTTGAAAATGGAATTAACAGCAATGTTTCTGACTTGGCAGATGACACCAAGCTTTGTAGTACAGTACAGTCTATGGAGGATGTGCAGATGTTACAGGATGACTTAGACACACTGAGTGTTTGGGCGTCCACTTGGCAATGTGGATAAATGTAAAGTTATGCACCTGGGTACTAATAACCCGCATGCATCATATGTCCTGGGGGGAGTTACTCTGGGAGAGTCGCTGATGGAGAAGGATCTGGGTGTACTTGTAGATAATAGACTACAGAACAGCACACAATGTCAGTCAGCTGCTTCTAAGGCCAGTAGGATATTGTCATGCATTAAAACAGGCATGGACTCACGGGACAGGGATATAATATTACCGCTTTATAAAGCTTTGGTGCGGCCTCATCTGGAGTATGCTGTCCAGTTTTGGAATCTGATTCATAAAAAGGACGTTCTAGAGCTGGAGAGGGTACAAAGACGGGCAACTAAACTAATAAGGGGAATGGAACATCTTAGTTATGAGGAGAGATTAAAAGAATTTAATTTGTTTAGTCTGGAGAAGAGACGTTTAAGGGGAGATATGATTAACTTATTTAAATATATAAATGGCCCCTACAAGAGATATGGGGAAAAGATGTTCCAGGTAAAACCCCCTCAAAGGACAAGAGGGCATTGCCTCCGCCTGGAGAAAAAAAGGTTCAATCTCCGGAGGCGACAAGCCTTCTTTACCATGAGAACAGTGATGTATGGAACAGTCTACCCCAGGATCTGGTCACAGCAAAATCAGTAGAGGGCTTCAAAACCGGCCTAGACAAGTTCTTAGACCAAAATAATATAAATGCATATGTATAGAACCTATCACCCCTTCCCCTTCCCTGTATCCATCCCCTCCTTGTATATCCCCCTTCCCTGTATCCATCCCCTCCTTGTATATCCCCCTTCCCTCCATCCATCCCCTCCTTGTATATCCCCATTCCCTCCATCCATCCCCTCCTTGTATATCCCCCTTCCCTGCATCCTTCCCCTCATTGTATATCCCCATTCCCTCCATCCATCCCCTCCTTGTATATCCCCCTTCCCTCCATCCATCCCCTACTTGTATATCCCCCTTCCCTCCACCCATCCCCACCTTGTATATCCCCCTTCCCTGCATCCATCCCCTCCTTGTATATCCCCCTTCCCTCCATCCATCCCCACCTTGTATATCCCCCTTCCCTGCATCCATCCCCTCATTGTATATCCCCATTCCCTCCATCCATCCCCTCCTTGTATATCCCCCTTCCCTCCATCCATCCCCACCTTGTATATCCCCCTTCCCTCCATCCACCCCCTCCTTGTATATCCCCCTTCCCTGCATCCATCCCCTCCTTGGATATCCCCCTTCCCTGCATCCATCCCCTCCTTGTATATCCCCCTTCCCTCCATCCACCCCCTCCTTGTATATCCCCATTCCCTCCATCCATCCCCTCCTTGTATATCCCCCTTCCCTGCATCCATCCCCACCTTGTATATCCCCCTTCCCTGCATCCATCCCCTCATTGTATATCCCCATTCCCTCCATCCATCCCCTCCTTGTATATCCCCATTCCCTCCATCCACCCCCTCCTTGTATATCCCCCTTCCCTGCATCCATCCCCTCCTTGTATATCCCCCTTCCCTCCATCCACCCCCTCCTTGTATATCCCCATTCCCTCCATCCATCCCCTCCTTGTATATCCCCCTTCCCTATATCCATCCCCTCCTTGTATATCCCCATTCCCTTCATCCATCCCCTCCTTGTATATCCCCATTCCCTCCATCCATCCCCTCCTTGTATATCCCCATTCCCTCCATCCATCCCCTACTTGTATATCCCCCTTCCCTCCACCCATCCCCACCTTGTATATCCCCCTTCCCTGCATCCATCCCCTCCTTGTATATCTCCCTTCCCTCCATCCATCCCCACCTTGTATATCCCCCTTCCCTGCATCCATCCCCTCATTGTATATCCCCATTCCCTCCATCCATCCCCTCCTTGTATATCCCCCTTCCCTCCATCCATCCCCACCTTGTATATCCCCATTCCCTCCATCCACCCCCTCCTTGTATATCCCCCTTCCCTGCATCCATCCCCTCCTTGTATATCCCCCTTCCCTGCATCCATTCCCTCCTTGTATATCCCCCTTCCCTCCATCCACCCCCTCCTTGTATATCCCCATTCCCTCCATCCATCCCCTCCTTGTATATCCCCCTTCCCTGCATCCATCCCCTCATTGTATATCCCCATTCCCTCCATCCATCCCCTCCTTGTATATCCCCCTTCCCTCCATCCATCCCCACCTTGTATATCCCCATTCCCTCCATCCACCCCCTCCTTGTATATCCCCCTTCTTGCATCCATCCCCTCCTTGTATATCCCCCTTCCCTCCATCCATCCCCTCCTTGTATATCCCCCTTCCCTCCATCCACCCCCTCCTTGTATATCCCCCTTCCCTCCATCCATCCCCTCCTTGTATATCCCCCTTCCCTCCATCCATCCCCACCTTGTATATCCCCCTTCCCTGTATCCATCCCCTCCTTGTATATCCCCATTCCCTCCATCCATCCCCTCCTTGTATATCCCCCTTCCCTGTATCCATCCCCTCCTTGTATATCCCCATTCCCTTCATCCATCCCCTCCTTGTATATCCCGATTCCCTCCATCCATCCCCTCCTTGTATATCCCCATTCCCTCCATCCATCCCCTCCTTGTATATCCCCCTTCCCTCCATCCATCCCCTCATTGTATATACCCATTCCCTCCATCCATCCCCTCCTTGTATATCCCCCTTCCCTCCATCCATCCCCTCCTTGTATATCCCCCTTCCCTCCATCCATCCCCTCCTTGTATATCCCCCTTCCCTCCATCCACCCCCTCCTTGTATATCCCCCTTCCCTCCATCCATCCCCTCCTTGTATATCCCCCTTCCCTCCATCCATCCCCACCTTGTATATCCCCCTTCCCTGCATCCATCCCCTCATTGTATATCCCCATTCCCTCCATCCATCCCCTCCTTGTATATCCCCATTCCCTCCATCCACCCCCTCCTTGTATATCCCCCTTCCCTGCATCCATCCCCTCCTTGTATATCCCCCTTCCCTGCATCCATCCCCTCCTTGTATATCCCCCTTCCCTCCATCCACCCCCTCCTTGTATATCCCCCTTCCCTCCATCCATCCCCTCCTTGTATATCCCCCTTCCCTCCATCCATCCCCTCCTTGTATATCCCCCTTCTCTCCATCCATCCCCTCCTTGTATATCCCCATTCCCTCCATCCATCCCCTCCTTGTATATCCCCCTTCCCTGTATCCATCCCCTCCTTGTATATCCCCATTCCCTTCATCCATCCCCTCCTTGTATATCCCGATTCCCTCCATCCATCCCCTCCTTGTATATCCCCATTCCCTCCATCCATCCCCTCCTTGTATATCCCCCTTCCCTCCATCCATCCCCTCATTGTATATACCCATTCCCTCCATCCATCCCCTCCTTGTATATCCCCCTTCCCTCCATCCATCCCCTCCTTGTATATCCCCATTCCCTTCATCCATCCCTTCCTTGGTTGAATTTGATGGACATGTGTCTTTTTTGAACCAAACTAACTGTGTAACTTATAATCACTCTCTTTTATTATATATAGAAAATGACTGCTGTGCCTTAAAGGTGTATCCATTATGTACAAGTAACAAGCTTCACGCCTCAGCTCCTGTAGACACCAGCTTCTCCCTAGTCCCCAAAAGACTGGATTAGAGATCAGATACAACCTGAGCCCATAGCTGAAAGAGAGTACAGAGCAGGTTTTGCATAAGTCAGACAGCTGCCGGTTGCTTTAAACTGACAGGTCGAATGAAAGCCACATCCTCCGCCGCAGCCTGCAGGCACCTGGTCTCACCAGCGATACAGGATGACAAAAAGCTCTGAATTTGTTAGTCTCGCTGGGGCATCCTTTCCAATTTGTTTATCTCATCTTCGTGCTTCCTGTGTCGTGCTTGGTACCATAACAGAATGCAAAAACTTTTCTGTTGTTTCTAAGCAGGAAAAAAAGTATGACTAAGGCTCCATTCACACGCTCAGTAGTTTTTCAGGACATATATGATGTCTGCAGTCGTCCGCCATCTAAAAATATATGTCAGTATTGCATCCGTAACCGGTAATTTTTCTTGATTAATAAAAAAAAAGGGGACGGTGATAGATAAATAAGTGGGAATGGTTTAAAATGACCACTCATTCACATTTTTTTACGGATTTGTGGACATTACGGCCGTTTTATCTGTACAAATTACGGACGCTCTCAAAGACTTCTATGAGACAATCTGTAATGTAATTATATGCCGCCTATAAGAAAACTAATGCTGAACAGATCAGTGTATTCTTACATCATTCTGTTCATCCGTTCTCCTAATATGCAGGAGAATAGGATTCTTGCCACACCCCTCCCCCCACCCCCCAGCTGCTAATTGACAGGTGACTGCCTATACACAGCATAGATAACTGCCAATCAGCAGCTAGTGGGCGGAGTTTTCTGCTTCTCATGAATATCCAGGACTACTGAGCTCATGCAGATAATGGAGAGGACTACTTATTGTCCCTGTTATTCAGGAGGATATCTCTGGATCAGTTGCAGAGAACAATGTAAGTGATACATCATTCTGTTCAGCTTCTCTGTCACTAGTTTTGGCTACCCTTAGATAGGACATCATAAACCTACTGACAGAGTCTATTTAACGGCGGCTTGAACATTCATGGTGAGGCTAGAGCAAGTAGCCGCTTGTCAGTAATGTTAAGGGTATGAAGTTTAATGGGTTGTTATCCGTCAATGACTTAAACGGTTACTGGAAAAAATTATATTGGTTCCTAAAGTCTATAGTATTTTATTCCCTATGACATACAGCATTCTTAAAAATGAAATGTAAGAACTGAATGAGCTCGTTTTTTTTCCCCCTTCTTTCATTACTTCCGCTCTAACACTTCAAAGATTTCAAGGATTGCGCATCACTATATTTTCACATAAAACCTGACATTTATTGCCGTATAATAAATTCCATTACTTTGCATGTGCAAGCAAAAGCAATAAATTCACACTCGCAGGAAGGAAGAGTACAACAACTCGACATCATCATGGTAAGATCTTCTTGAACACAGTGTATCTTACACATAGTGCCATCTCAGGGCACATGGCAGATGTTTTTAATAAACAGGTTACATCAAGTCCCGAAAACAAGAACATGTCCTTCTAAACTATAGGTGTCAAGCCCAATAAACTGGCCCTTACCACCTCCGTATGTTTATCCTGTTTTTGTTCTATCATCTGGCTACATTACTGATGTGTCTAAAAGGCTGCAAAACCACTAGCAATGCAAAACAGTGTGACTACAATAACAAAATAAACAATATAAAAAGCACCTAAAAAAAAAAATCATATTTTTTCACCAAGTTCGCAGTATAAATGATTATGAAAAACACAAGAATCATCAGAGTTTCTGCAATCCTTGCAAAAACTAAAAAAAAAAACAGCAAAATTCATAATATTATTTTAGCTGTCGAGAACAACGTTTTGCATGTGTAAGTATATTATCACGGGTTTTCCCGCTGCTTGTAATTTAGGATGTGTAAGGCAACGGGCTCGGAAAGCAATCTGTCTAGTTCTTTTAAGCCCATGGTAAAGTAAAATGAAACAGACAAAATGAGGTGAGAGGAAAGCAAGAAAAACAAAGAAATGGGCAAAGCAAATAGATGGCAAAGGCAGGTAAAGTTCCAGCAGCGACTAGATGGCCTGTGTATGAATGGAGATATTCTAAAGTCCCGGCAGAGAATAAATTAAAATTAAATTAAACTTTCAAGAAGGTGACAAGGACAACTGTTTGACACCTAGGCTCAAACATAAGCCAACAGCTCCTTTATCCCTCCAACTGCTCCTCTGCTCTACATGATATAAGCAGGAAATTCAGATGGTTGAGAGTTGGGTTTCTTAAAGGGGTTATCCGGCGCCAGCAAATTTTTAACATACTGCTAGATAAGAAAACAAACATTATATGCTTACCTCTCTGTGTTCCCCCCAGTGTCCTGCCTTGGTCCAGGGACTGACAGTCCGCTCAGCCAATCACTGACTGAGACGGGACAGCTCCACAGGCAGTGATTGGCTGAGTGCGCTATTACTCCCATGACAAGTTCATCTCAGAAGTAGCAGCGGTTACAGGCAGTGGGGGACACCAGCGACAGCACAGCAGGACGCTGGGGGAGAGCAGAGAGGCAAGCATATAATGTGTGTTATGTTTTCTTATGTGGCCACAACATGTAAAAAAATAAATAAATTCTAGAACTGGATAACCCAATTTAACCTATTGGGCAATGCTTAAAGCAACTCTGTACCCACAATCTGACCCCCCCCCCCCCCAAACCACTTGTACCTTCGGATAGCTGCTTTTAATCCAAGATCTGTCCTGGGGTCCGTTCGGCAGGTGATGCAGTTATTGTCCTAAAAAACAACTTTTAAACTGGCAGTCCCGTGTCAGGGCTTAGCTTGTGTATGCATTAGGCTGGCACAACCTCTCTGTCCCTGATCCCCGCCCTCCTCATCATTAGGAATCCCCCAGGCAGATTGTCTCCTATTCCCCACCTGTGTCAGCCCGGCACACGGGCTGGATCGTTAAGGCCCCTGTGCAATGTTCAGACAGGAGAAAATGTTCCAGTGGCATTCCTAATGATGAAGAGGGTGGGGAGGAGGGACGGAAGGGTGGTGCAAAGTAAGGGAACAGATACTCCTTTTGAGCACAGGGCTGCAAGTTTAAAAGTTGTTTTTTAGGACAATAACTGCATCACCTGCCGAACGGACTGCAGGACAGATCTTGGAGTAAAAGCAGCTATCCGAAGGTACAAGTGGTTTGGGGGGGGGGGGGGGGGGGTCAGATTGTGGGTACAGAGTCGCTTTAAGGTTAAGAGCAATAAAAATTCTGATAAAGTTTGGGTAACATGTTTTCTAGATGGCATGTACATCACCTTTTTCAGTTTTATGGGAGGGAGTCAATAAAAGGGTCAAGTATGTATACTGCTAGAAATACCGAAAATACTCACATAGCATACTCAACAGCTTTCCTAACTCCACACTAGTAACTAGCCACTATGCACAAGTGAAATTATAGGAAGACAAAAAAAAATTCAAGCTTTTACAATTTTATTTTTTTTTGCCCAATTGGAAACATTTCAGTGTTCATTACTGTTATTTCTCAATCTGAAGTCGATGATGACTGCACAGCTGGTCCTACACATAAAACTTTGATCGCCACAATGGTTAATCATCAATGGGTTTTTTCGTACTGAGCGTCCCACCAGCAACATGACAAATATGGCAAAAAAAACAAAAAACAAAAAAAAAAGAGCTAAATTTATCCTATCCTGTGTCAGTACAGTAGCGCAGAGATTTAAACAGTTTTGGACCTCGCGGCATCGTCGTGAATTATGATGTCAGGAGTTCCAAAGTTTGTTCTGTAGCACATTGCACATGAAGCCTAAGAGTAAATTATGAAAAACATTTCATATAAAGATGCTTTCATACACACATTTCTTAGAAAAAAATGGCAAAAATGGAAAATATCAATGTTAGATTGGTGAGGGTCAGACTCTCAGGACCCCCAGTCTTCGATGTTCACTGCAGCTCGTCCTTGGACACACAAAACACAAAAGTAGCAGCAGTGCAAGAAACTGCAGCATTGTCCTATTCAATTGTATATCTCCACATATCGCTAATTAATAGAGATGAGCAAACCGGCTTCGGGTTCGAGTCGATCCCGAACGTTCAGTATTTGATTAGCGGGGACTGCTGAACTTGGATAAAGCTCTAAGGTTGTCTGAAAAATATGGATACAGGCAATGACTATATCCATGTTTTCCACATAGCCTTAGGGCTTTATCCAACTTCAGCAGCCACCGCTAATCACATGCCGAAAGTTCGGGTTCGGATCGACTCGAGCATGCTCCAGGTTCGCTCATCTCTACTAATAATAAAAGTATGGCGAGTGCAGAAACAAGTAACAGTAAACATTACTGAGGTTGCGGTGTCTGCATGAACATCACAGCCTTTTAAAAGGTTGATTGCTGGGGGTGCTGGTAGTCTAACCCCCACTCATCTAATATCAATGGAATAAAATAAGCCATGAATTTTAAAAGACTAGATAACCCGTTTAAAGAAGGTGGCATATAAGGACCACCTCTATTATGGCACACATACATTACAGGGGAGTTGAGTCTATCACATAAAAAGGTGGGCCGCCCCTTTATATAGAATCAAAAGAAGGAAAAATGTGAAGGAGCTGTTTATCAACTTTTAGTGTGGTCAAAAAAAAACCTCAACTGTCTAACTGCTGGAACCCCTAGTAATCAAGTGTAATCTATGGTAGAACCTGGTTAAAAGTGCTCAATTCTCATGCAGCACCCCCAACAGGAGAAATGGGGCATTGCGTGTTTTTGTTTTTTGTTAAAATGGTCATCCAATCATACTTCAGGTCCACTATACGGAGAGGCACTCTTTATAGCTACTCTTGGGCTAAGAGATGAGGCTTATGAATGGGGGGCCACGCCTATAGTGTTTGAATATGTTTTGTTTTTTTTCTAGACCAAACAACCCCTTTAAGTAATCAAAAAGCCCCATGATACTATTAACACACCTAAAACTCAATTTTTTCCCCTGTGACATTTAGTTGTAAAGGAATCTGACCTTCTTCTCAGCCACAATGAGGTGTTAGAAAAATAGGGAACTACCAGGAACCATCCAGTCAACGTTCCGCAGCCAATTTCAGGGTTGTTTTGACAAATACTTAATGGTTTCATAAAGTCACCCAGCTAGTCAGTCACTAATTTTTCCCCTCTCGGGTCATATATCCTCAATGTTATTAGTGTAATTTAAACCCCTAATGCTCTAAATCCCACCCTCTACATTCGTCTAAACACGGGGTCTTTAAAAAAAATCCCTTTATTAATGCTGAAATGGCCAACAATGTCACTACCAATTTAGCTGCACAATATCCACGTTCAGCAGATGAAATATTTTTAGTCGTCAGTCTTGGCTCTCGCATAAAGCCCGAACACAGGGAGGGACGGCTCCTGAATAAACTAACACAGCGCACACTTGTTTTGGACACCAGTATTAGCCCAATATTAATGTTTTCCTAGCTTATTTTAGGCTGGAGCTTGTTACACCTTCTGTCACTGGGCGATGACAAATTTACTCAACTCGTCCATGTCGGTCTCAGAACATTGCAAGCCGACCACATCAGTGGCTGGGATGTGAAGGGAGCCGGCTCTGTTCTGTGCACCTTCTAATTAATTTGCCCATGTTATATTGGTTGAGGTTTTTTATGTTTCCTTGGGTACACACATATCATCTATGTTCTGGTGACTAATGAGAATTGGGATTTTTTTTTTCAGGCCTTTTGATTTTATCCAAGGTAGGCATCGAAGACTTCGTTAACGGTTTTGTTTTCCTGGTAAACTACACGTCTGTTCCTAATGTCAGTGAGTCTTGTTAAAGTTTGGAGACTATAATTTATTGATGGGTAAGAAGTTACGATCAACGCCAAGTCAACAGTACACCAGGTTCTGGTTGCCACATTTGGGTAACTTAAGTAAACCACATATATTTTTGGGAAATTTTTTGATAGAAGATAATCCTACCCTAAATCTAACTGTTAATTTAGGTTACATATCCTTGAAAAAAAATAAAGGATGCAATAAAGAAGGCTGAGGAGTCTATCGAATGAGACTTCATCAAAAACTTCTGAGGACCCTGTGCCACCGGACAGGGGTCTGATGCAATGCTTGTCAACGCCTGGGCGTTGGCCCACTCTACCCTTCCCTTCCCTTTTGTCCCTTCTCTCCCTTTCCTTCCCCTCCCCCGTTTTTTTCTCCTTTCTTTCTTCTTTTCATTCTTCCCCTTCTTTCTCTCTCCTTCTTCTTCATTCTTTGTTCAAGTGGTCTAGTTGAGACCTGGGGGCTCTTTGGAACCTTTTCTCCTACTATAAATTTGGGAGGCCAGGGGTTAGTTCGGTGGCAGCTAATGTGTCATGCTGCATATTTTTTCTTACACTTATGACACATTAATTGCTTGATCGTCCAAGACTTTCTGTTGTTGTATGTTTACCTCTATACTGTGTGTGTCATTTGGTACACTGAAGTGTTGGTGTGTCGCCGCCTCATCCTCTGTTCTTCTTAAATAAAGAATTTAAAAAAAATAAAAACAACTCAGGACTTATTGACAATGCTTGCTGTTTACCGGGTCTTTTTCTCAAAATTCCCAACAGTAGGGTTTTCCCCACTTGGCAAACGGGTTACATGGACATAAAGGAATAAGATTTTTGAGGTGTGGAACATGGCCTGTTCTTACATACCAAGGAAAACTAGAGGGACATTTTCTACAAAGTGATGACCTATGCGTCAACTTACCGACTGCTAGAAAAGGACTCAACACTGGTGGATGGAGCACCAGCCGCCGAGTTCTAGAATGGCATTTACAGTAGTTGTGTCCGGAATTCAAAAAGATTTGTGATATCGCCGCGTACACTAAAAGATATTCCTTTTTGGGAAAATCACAGTAGGGTTCTTTAGCCTAAAAACTGTCTCCAAATTAGTTTATGTGATATTGTTTAAGGTGTATTCTTTAGACACTGATTGAAAGCTGCTAAACTAGGTGCTATGCTACCATAAGCTTTTCTTAAAAGTTGACAGGAAGGGCAAAGAGTGTCACAAGGAAACATACAAAGAGATTCTTTGACAAATGGGCGGTTGAAGTAACATCATATAGTATGTGATTTGTCACTGCAGATTTAAGGGGTACCCTGGGCCCTCAACACTTGACCAGAGGCAATATATCAGATGTTGTTCCATAGAGATGGGTGACTGGTGCTTTCTCGAGTGCAATCCCTGATATGCCCAAAGAATTGAAATGTAACTTATTTGGGCAGACTGTGGATTGCACTTGAGAAATCACACTGAATTAATGGGACAGGCAGAACTTTAAGCGGTATCCTCAGCGCAGATCCCTCTTGAAATTCCTCGCTGATTCCGTAGTGTGAACATACCCTTACAATGATTGTTTCCGGTACCAGTACAGGTAGAGGTGAGGTATGAACTACAGGTTCTACATCCACTCCAGTCTAGAATGGAAAGGTTTTTACCTACAGTATGTATGCATTTTAGGCCTTAACCTGCGCAACATATAACATATATTTGTCATACCAACCATAGTCTGGTAAAGAGACATATTCAGGGAAATGCTCTAAAATGTTGTCGCTGTCTGATGAATATTGCATTATAAGGAGTATTTACGTTTACTCTTATTATAATTCGGTATAAACAATTCCAATGGGAACCATGTTAATTCTGTCTTAAGGAAACACTCCCCGAGTTATACTTAAATGAAGAGGATTTTCTTAGTTGCCCCTAGCAACCAATCAGATTCCACCTTTCATTTCTCAAAGAATCTTTGAGGAATGAAAAGTAGAATCTGATTGGTTGCTAGGGGCCAGTGAGCCAGTTTCACTTTACACCATGTTTGATAAATGGTACTCCCCCAAAGTAGACCCAGTATTGTCCAAATCTGCAAACTGGCTACAGTGTAGTGTATATACTCTATAATTGTCATTATTACAAAAAAAAAAACATTCCATAGGCGGCAACAGCACGTATATTTTCAGATTAATCATGGCCGTTGTTGCAATCTGCAACAACGGCTGTAGTTATACGAAAATATACGTTGTGTGAACATAGCCTGTGAGTGTATACAGTATTTTTCTAGCTCTTTGTTACTGTCCTTGTCTATAGTTGCTTAGGTATTCCTTGGTCTTTGTTTGTGTTATCTCAATATTTTTATTTAGAAGCTGCTACAGTGTTGATCAGTTTGCTGCATGTTTCAGTGTTTCAGGTTTTGTTCAGCGTGTTTCTCAAAGTCCTTTTTATTGTTTCTGCAAGGGAGAATTAGTTCAGGATTTTACGGGGAAATTACAGGGACAGTGAAGTTGGAGTGTCGGTTCATGTTCAGAGAATAGCTACAATCCTCTGCATTGCTTCTTGTTTCACCACCATTATTATTGTGCCATCATCTTGGTTCCAGTTATCTCTTGGCGAGTTGCTAATAACGTGCTATGCTCAAAAAGAAAAAAAGAAAAAAAAAAGAAAAGGAGTCCCAGCTTCCCATACATGCCACTAAAAAAGAAATATCCCAAATGCAGACGATACCAGACTAGGAAGTGGTAGGGATTAAGAAGCAAGGATGATATGGGTTTTAACCAAAGCCCTCATTTTATCTGTCACCAAGACACTGTTTAGAAGCAATGTTCAGATTTCTTTGCAAAAATTTTAAACAAAGACGTCGGAAATGCCTGGGTTTGCTGTAAGACTCCAAAAATAACCTGGTTGTAAAAGTTATTTCCCAACAAACTAAAATCCGCTTCATCAGCTTCCGGGTATAAACTTATTGCCACCACAACCCTCTGGACATCCTTTTCATCATGGGCCACAGTGCAACCAAAATAAAAAAAAAAAAAAAGTCCAAGAAAGAAAATAGAAGAAGTCGATGACTGGAAAATAGACTGAAAAACCTAATTGAAAGAGACAATTTTATTATACTAATAACATCTACCACCACCGAAGTGTAATGTTCTTACTGCAGTCCCATGAATATTGAGCAGTAGTCTGAGACTTAAGCTTTACCTATGGCAGCATTTTGAGAATTCTATTTTTCTATCAACTTGAGAGATACTGGTTGCAGACAAGTGGTACAGGGGTAGAAGAATTAGTAGGGGGCCCATAGACCATCCCATCCTTGACTAGAAGCCCAGGAGATTCAAGCTAATCATTAGAGATGAGCGAACCTCGAGCATGCTAGAGTGGATCCGAACCCGAACTTTCGGCATTTGATTAGCAGTGGCTGCTGAACTTGGATAAAGCCCTAAGGCTATGTGGAAAACATGGATATACTCATTGGTTGTATCCAGGTTTTCCAGACAACCTTAGAGCTTTATCCAACTTCAGCAGCCCCAGCTAATCGAATGCCGATCGTTCGGGTTCGGATGGACTCGAACCCGAACCCGGTTCGCTCATCTCTACTAATCATCTTTGGTAAATCCTATAGCAATGGACACAATATTAGATGAAATTTCACAAAGGAATTTTTTCTCTTTCATTTGGGAAAAATAATGGAATCCTCTGTCTTGGAGGATGCTCAGTTCATTTTTAACCCTTCGTGGCAAACACACAAATCACAGATATGGCACAAAACAAAATTTGTTAAGTGACTGAACATTGTGGTTCAGGAGAAACACCTCAAACGTAGTGAAAGGAAACAGAGGAAATAATTATAGAATTGCCTAATTGCAGAAAGAAAGTTACAGAATCAATAGCAAAAATAGCTCCTTCTGATGTCTACATTCTTTGAGGTTCAGAATTAACTAATACTAAACAATACTGATCATCAAGCGACTTCCATCTTTCTTGAGAATGGTGACAGATCACCTTTGCAGGATGGAGTTATATCATAGGCCAATATTGAATTTTCCCCCTGTAATATTCAAACAGATTGACATCCAGACTGTTTGCTGACCACATCATTGAGCCGATAGGTCTTTTCTTTAGAAAAGCTTTATTTTTTTATAAGCTTTAGTACTCTGTGAAGATGCATTTTCTCCTTGAAAGTTGAAGGGAATCTGTAAGCACCTGAGCCCTACCCAAGGTGCTGTCAGTGTGCTGTAGTTGGAAGCCCTCTAGTGAGCATGTTATCTTTTGGTAATTCGTCCGTGGAATGGACTATGCACTCGATCATCTCTGGTCTCCTGCTGTAATGAAGAGTCAAAGAAGAACTGGTGCTAGGTGTTTGTGTCACACTCTGACACACCTCACCACTCCTTCATGAATAATCTTTGCTGCCTGGCCTGTCGTCCAGACTTAACTTTCTTCTCTAGAGACCAATAGCAGTTCCCCCACCCCCCCTGATGGAAATTACATATACTGTAGTTATTTATTGTTTCATGGTATAAGAAAACTGAATTTTAAAACTAATGTGAACCTCACTGGGAATTCTTTGCACTTATACATGATACAATAATAAATAAATAACTATATTTCATTTCTAATCAGGAAAAGTGAACCCAAGAGCTGTTTATGGTCTCTAAGTGATTTACCCCTAGACCACAGCTCCAACAAAGTCAGGCATAGAGATTCAACTGTATCTGATTGAAGATCGGTCCTCTGTCAGCAGATACTGACTGACTGCTGAGCGAGCAGGAGATTATTCATGAAGAAGAGGGAGCAGGAAGGAGTGGTGAGGTGTGCTCTTGACTCTTCATTACAGTAGGAGACCCAAGATGGCACATAATTACCAAAAGGTAACATGCTCACAAGGGGACTGCCAACTACAGCACACTGTCAGCACCTTAGGAAGGGCCCGGGAGCTGACAGATTCCATACACATTTCCAAACTTATTTTCTGTTAACTGTTCAGCTTTCAAATATTGCTTTGTGTTATATCCGTGATTCGGGACAGCCAGAAGGAGCACCCCAGAATCAATCGATAGTAAGAAGAATATACAACAGATCTCATCGGGTTCCCATACTGAATATAAGGTCAAAAGTACTGTCCAGCAAAAGTACAGTTTGTACATCTTTGCAGAGTACAATATAGTAGTATTTCATGCAGTCAGTACATGCAGCCTGAGGCATCCAAAGGGTTGGTCCAGATGTCACATTCCCTTTAAAGAACTCTATTTAGGAGTAAATGGAGAGTAGTCCTCTGTGCAGGATCCTCATCTCTTGGTCAGAGTGGTTATAAAGAGGGTCGTGGCAGTGAACAGGACTGACCACTGACTCGCAGTGGTGCCGTCTTTGTAAAAGTGCACTTTTCTGATATGACCTACAAATGTCACTTACTCTTCTGAAACGTTCCTCTCGCAATCATTTTTCTGACTAAGCACTTAAGGCTCCTTCACAATCACCTAGTGTATTTATATAGTTTATTTATATAATGTACGCCTGATACATTCCTACTGCACATTTGCAGAAGATGAATGTTTTTCTGACAGTGTCTGTGATTTGCTGTGACATTCGCCAGCACACGGCTAGTTCTACAAAGAGAAAGGTGGGGAGGGAGAATCCCCCCAGATCCCTGGATTGAGTTGCGGCACAAAGCTGTCCTGAGCTCGACTTTCAATCACTGCAGAGGAACTGCGTGTTACGTGTGGTTATAGAAATCCACACATCAATCCTTTTAGACCTGAGCCACCAGATGGTTTTCACTTTGACCCTGGCAGCCTGCATGGTTCAGCCACAACTAAAGAGGTTAGTATAAAATTACATAACAAGCTCAAGGTACTTGGCAACAGAGATGACCTATCTGGGCTTAACATAGTGAAAAAAATAATAATGTAAATGTGAAATATAGAGCATCCCAATCCCGGGTGCTCCGCCACCGTCAGCTGACAAGTGACCACATGAAAGTCAGCAATACTTTCGATAGATCCTGGAATGTTAAGCAACCGGCAAAGGGTCCAAATGTTTAAAATGGGAAGTAAAGGATTGTCTCTGTATGGAAAAGCGGAAAGTAAAAGGAATTGACTGGCTTTGACAACTTGCTTTGCAGCTGCTTTGACCAGTAAGTAAGTAATTATTTGAGTCACGCTACTTGGACTTTTTTTTTTATTGAATTGTGAGAAAAGAGTGACAGCCCGCTCAGCCAATCACTGACTGACTGAGATAGGACATTGACACAGCCAGTGACTGGCCCTTCTCAGTCAGTGATTGGCTGAGCGGGCTGGAGACACCGGAGACCTGGAGGAGGACACTGAGGGAGCGTGGACAGGTAAGCGTACCACTTTTTTATTTTTTTTTTATTTTTTTTTTAGCTGTGCCGCACCATCTTTACAAACTCGTTCATATCTTTGCAAAAAATTTGGTTCTTGCAAAGTTTGGAACGAATCTCAGTTCTGAAGATTCAGTTCGCTCATCTCTAGTGGGTACTTCTAACAAAGGTGGATTCATACACACATGATTTGTTACAAAAGTTTCAGCCACCATCTTACTAATATGAATGGGGCTTACAGAAAACCACGTCCTTGCCACAGAAGCAATTCTACTGAGATGATCAGAAGGGATTTGCAGTTGCAGAAATGAATGCAACAAAATGTGCATTGTGTGATTGCACCCAAGTCATGGAATTGTTCAGAAGCGCACAACAAACGTATAATTCATTTCTGAGCTATTAGTCCCTTAAAGGAGATGTCCAGCGAAAATTTTTATTAAAGTATTGTATTGCCCTTCAAAAGTTATACAAATCACCAATGTACACTTATTACGGGAAATGTACATAAAGTGCTTTTTTCCCTGCAATTACTACTGCATCAAGGCTTCACTTCCTGGATAAAATGGTGATGTCACGACCCGACTCCCAGAGCTGTGTGGGCTGTGGCTGCTGGAGAGGATGATGGCAGGGGGATACTAAGGGACACAGGGCACTGGACGGACACTGAGCATCCCTCTGCCATCATCCTCTCCAGTAGCCACAGCCACAACCCCCTTCCTAAACTAAACTTTCTCATGTCTTATAATTACTCCTTACCAGGGGCTGATTAACTTTACCATAGGCCCCGGGCAGTTCACAGAGCCTGGGCCCCCCAGCCCACTGTAACTATGGCAGCACTAGCGTGATTTTCATAGTACATGATAGATAATATCAGGATGCCTTGATTTGTGCAAAATTGATGTAGAAAAGCAGAATTTTTTTGCAAATCATGGCAGAACTGTTGCCAGGAGATGATAAACCATTAAATGTATGAGTCTGTTTGGGTGGCCACGGGCCCTCCAGAAGCTCAGGGCCCCGGGCTACCGCCCCAAAACTGACCTATTATAATCCGCTACTGATCCTTACTGTCCTTCACTGCAATTATTTGTTGCAAGAACCATAAAGAGCTACAAGGGGATAAAAAGAAAGGAAAAATTTTACAAGAACCAAGTTACAGGTGTCGCGTTGGTTATTTGTGGAGTGTTGACCCAACAAAGAAACACATTGTGTTGGGATATTGTAGTATCTAGGGATCAAGGTAAGACCAGAAATTGAGGAGTACTATAATGTTGAACTTAGGTTTGAGTAACGTGTACTGCACTAAATGTTGCCCTAACACGTCTGGGATCAATATAAGGCCACGTCATTAAGAGGTTAGGAATTTACCAGTTTCATGCCTTTTATTTCTCTAGTTACTTCTATCACTAGGAATGAGATCCACCACACTGAATCCATTGCATAACAGAAGGTAGAATTAGGCTTCTGTCATACGCTTTATCTCCATGAGTCAAGCAGGATTAATCTGCCACTCACACACCGCACCACAACTTCCTGTACGATTACATGGACTGTTCCAGATAGTCCCTTAGGCTCCTTACTTATAACATTTTAACTTTTTTAATATAATATAAAAAGAAACACTATTCTCCTTGAAGGATGAGATGCCGCTGGTTTTACCGACTTATGTGCCGAGGACTTGTGGAATCGATAGTATAGCATGAAGGAAAAGTAAAAAGAATAAAATAAAAAAAATATAACAGATGCAGACTGGGGCTCGAGTGTAGTGATGGAAGGGACATGCGATGGGACAGAGCTTGATCGGTGGATGTTATGATCCAGAAGGTGGACTATCTAAACTACGGTCTGATTGGCAATGATTTTCACCCTTTAACCCCTATACTAAGATGTATATTTAATTGTTTAGGAAACCTCTTCTAAATAGCCTCAGACTGAAAAGAGAACATAGCAGAAGCAAGTGGTCATGAACAAGCCAAGGCTGGAAATATGGGAGCATTCACACCCATCCACAAGTGGAAAGACATCAGGGAGGTCAGGAACAAAGGCCAAAATTATGTACCAGGATTCGACTAAAAATATCAATTGAAATGTCCAAGGTCAGATATACCTACAGGTATTGTTATAAATTTTTAAAGTGCCCTTAATTCCAGGGTTCCAGTAGGGGGTGACAAACAGAACATTACAAAATCAAAATACATTACATGAATAAGGTAAGTGGCAGACTGGTGCATAGGGATATAAGACACAAGGTTGTATTCGACATTTAGGGTTTTCTTGGTCTTGATGGTGGGTGAGAGCTGAATGTGTTGGGGTGGAGTGTTCCAGAGTATTGGGGAAGCTCAGGAAAAATCTGGGAGGCGGTTGTGTGAGGTATGAACAGGGGGGGGGGGGGGAGGGCACAACAGAGGTTATGGGAGTATTAAAGTTTACGTGAGGGACAGTAGTGGGATATCAGGTCGGAGATATATGGAGGGGACAGGTTGTAGATGGCCTTGTTTGTCAAGGTCAACAATATAAAATTAATTCATTGGGTAATGGGGAGCAAGAAAAGGGATTTTTTTTAGAGGAGGAGCTAGAGGCAAAGTGAGAGGAGAGGTGAATTAGTCGAGCAGCAGAGTTGAGGCTAGACTGGAGAGGAGCGAGGGTGTTAGATGGAAGGCCAAAGAGGAGGATGCTGCAGTAGCCCAAGCAGGAGATAATAAGAGCATGTTCCAGCAGTTTAATTGAGTCAGGGAGGAGAAAAGAACGGATTCATGAAATTAATAGGCAGGAAGTGGTCAGGATCTGAATGTGCAGTTGGGGGCTGGGTTCACACTATGTATATTTCAGGCAGTATTTGGTCCTCATGTCAGGTCCTCATAGCAACCAAAACCAGGAGTGGATTGAAAACACAGAAAGGATCTGTTCACACAATGTTGAAATTGAGTGGCTGGCCGCCATATAACGGTAAATAACTTCCATTATTTCAATACCACAGCCGTTGTTTTAAAATAACAGCAAATATTTGCCATTAAATGATGGCCATCCACTCAATTACAACATTATGTGAACAGAGCCTTTCTGTGTTTTCAATCCACTCCTGGTTTTGGTTGCTATACAGCCTCACAAATACAGCCTCAAATATACATAGTGTGAACCCAGCCTAAGGCTGCGTTCACACTACGTATATTTCAGTCAGTATATTTCAGTCAGTATTGCAACCAAAATCAGGAGTGGATTAAAAACACAGAAAGGATCTGTTCACACAATGTTGAAATTGAGTGGATGGCCGCCATGTAACCGTAAATAACGGCCATTATTTCAATATAACAGCCGTTGTTCTAAAATAACAGCAAATATTTGCCATTAAATGGCGGCCATCCACTCCATTTCAACATTGTGTGAACAGATCCTTTCTGTGTTTTTAATCCACTCCTGGTTTTGGTTGCAATACTGACTGAAATATACATATACTGACTGAAATATACGTAGTGGGAACGCAGCGTAAAAGATGAAGTATCCAAGGTTGTACACTGGAGCAAAGCCAGACGCTAAGGATTGGATCCACAAAACAACACAAAGAAACTGACTGGCCCAATAAGAAACAGCAGCAGAGACCACCTTCCAATAGCCCATCTGGTGTGATGCCACCTTCCAGTGGCAGCTGTCCTGGAACACAAACACTGCTGACAGACTGAAATAATGAAGCCATGGCCGCAGCCAAGGACAAGGCTTCAAAGTGTCACCAAAATCAGTAAAAAAAAAAGAGTAACAGTAAGTGCTACGACTAGTTAGACTTCTTTTCTATTCAGCTCTCCTTTAAAGTCAAGTGTATCGATGGACAGGGGTCTTATAAAAAGCCACAAAAAAATTCATTAGCGGATTATAATATTGTAGAGTAAATGGCGAGCAGTTTTGGATCTTCTTCAGAGTCTATTTATTTACCTAAAATAACCACCTCTAATAAATGTCAGAGCAGATCTTTCTATCTTCTCACTTGATTGGTTTACACTCCAGTCCAGGATTCTTGTTTAAAGATATACCTTGTTGTCTGTGCAAACTGCTCTCGCTAAAGTAAACGGACTGCGGAGAAGAGCTGTCTGTACTTAGGAAAGCACAGTGGTTGTCTAAAAATGCACCCATGTTATTCCAAATCGAGGTGACAGCTGCAGACATTCAGGTGTTTATAGAAGGCTAACTTTATCGGGACCATCAAATATTAAAAAAAAAAAATCTTGAGTTGGTAACTCTTGGTGTGCACAGAAAGACTGCAGTAAATCTCTTATAACTCTGGTAACCATACAAAGTCTGGGTAGGATGTGATATTCTTGAGTATTCTGCAGAGCAAAACCAATGCTAAACTGTTAACTTACTAAGTATTTTGGTATAGATGGCTGTGGCAACATTTAAAAATTTGGAATATGGATTATGTATATGGGTATAACTTTTTTTTTCCGGCCCAAACTATTGAGTACACTTGCAGAATACAAATACAAAGACCAAGCAATTATGTTACAGGGCTTGTCCAGCGAAAACCTTTTTCTTTCAATTCAACTGATATCAGAAAGTTATATAGATTTGTAATTTACTTCTATTAAAAATCTTAAGTCTTCCCATAGTTATTAGCTGCTGTATGTCCTGCAGGAAGTGATGTTTTATTTTCAGTCTGACACAGTGCTCTCTGCTGACATCTCTGGCGGAGACAGGAACTCTGTCTCGGTTTTCTATGAATCCCCATAGAAAACCTCTCCTGCTCTGGACAGTTCCTGTCTCGGCCAGAGATGTCAGCAGAGAGCACTGTGTCAGACTGAAAATAAAACAATTCCTGCATGACATATAGTAGCTGATAAGTATGGGAAGACTTGAGATTTTTTTAATATAAGTAAATTACAAATCTATATAACTTTCTGACACCAGTTGATTTGAAAGAAAAAGATTTTCACTGGACAACCCCTTTAAATGGTGCATGCTGTCAACACGTTACACAGATATTAGTTTGAGTTACCTTTTTTTTAATTTTTAAAACGTTAATAAATGTTTTTATAGATTTCTGTGTTATTTACCAGTTAAAGCATTCACACAAGCTGCATTCTGGATGAAGAAGTCTTCCTACCCACCCCTGTTGCCCCACTGATCCTGCCAAAGCTACCATTCTTCTTCCCTGCTTATGGAGCAATCTGCTACCCTCTAGGAGCAGAGGTCTAGGGGAAGCATCACAAAGCAGAATGACCCTTCAGGGTAGCCCATAGTCAAGCTGGTTTTACAAAGCAGAACTACACTTGTTGCTCATTACAGTCATCCTGGGCTCCTCATATGCTAAGCCAAGAGGAAAGGTATGGAGAGCCAGTAAGGGGGCATTCACGCGTCCGCAAATTCTTAAACCTTACGGAAGGAATGAATGAATTTGTTCCCCGCCTGGAATGGTGTGTCAAATTTGCGGACGTGTGAATGCTCCCTAATAGGGATGGTCCGAACCTGGTTCGGTTTCGTATGAACCTGAACTCTCGGCATCAGATTCCTGCTGTCTGTCCACTCCGTGCAGCGGGTGGATACAGCGGGTGGACTGCCTGGAAAACTGGGATACAGCCTATGGCTATGGCTGTATCCCAGTTTTCCAGGTGGTCCTCCCGCTGTATCCACCCTCTCCACGGAGCGGGCAGACAGCGGGAATCACTGCCGAGAGTTCGGGTTCGTACGAACCCGAACCGTACCAGGTTCGGACCATCCCTACTCCCTAAGTCAGGTAGCCATATAAGTCAGGTGTTGACGTCAATATTAAAAGAAGGGAAAAAAAAAACCTTTTTAAGCTTTCCAACTGTCTGCTTTTCTTTCCTTGTACAAATAAATGGCACCAAAAGGAGCCAAAAGGAGCCAAAAGGTCACTCTTCTTGCTCTCCATTAGGTAAATGGGGCCAGTTTTAAAATAAAGCCTGGCTTCAACTTACCCAGCCAGATGTACACCTCTTAGTAAAGCCAGTGGAACCTGCGCCTGCTCCGGAGCAGGTGTAGATTTCTGCATTTGTTTCCAGGCATAAACCATGATAGATTAGGCAGAGGAGGAGCCTTTTCCATGACGTACACCAGGGGCGCATTTTTGATGAATTTTCCCCTAAATGAGTTGAGACTACAACCTTAAAACGACTATAAGTATACATTTTAAAACAATTAAATAAAACTTGTTAAAAATAAAAACTGGGATATTACTAAGCTAAAACAACCACTGACCTTCACACAATTTATTGTACACTATAAGAACATGTTCACATGGCGTAAGACACCGACCATTCTGTGACCTGGCCGGGCGTCAGAAAAGATCATCCTGCAGTATCGGCCAGATGATCTTCACTTCTGCTGAATTTGGATGCAGGCGCACCCGCTGCGTCCACATCCGAATTCCCCACTGCACACAATGGAGCGTGCGGCTGGAGCCGCACACTCCATTGTGTGAACTGACAGGTTTTCTGCAGCCGCTATACAATGAATGGCGGCCGCAGAAAACTGACATGTCAGTTTCTAGCAGCCGCACAAAGTAAGTTCAGTATTAATCATGGCCATTGCTGTGATTAATACTGAACTTACGATGTGTGAACATAGCCTAAGTAAGCGAACAAGAGCCAGTAATGTAACACCAGCCGATGATGTTTGGTGACAAACCCAATTTCAGATTACAAAGCAACATATACTAACCTTCGGGGGGAGTTTCCAAAATAAAGCTTTAGTACCAAATTCATCAGTCAACAAATAAATTCATCAAATGACCACCCATCTCTAACCCCAGAGTTTGTGGGATGGTCTGTTTGTTTTATGTTACTGTAACATTCTCCTTATGCAGCTTTACTGCTTTCCCTCCAGTTGGAATGGCCGATTGTTTCGAAGTGTTTTAAAATTTAATGGAAGCAATTTACTTAAGAAAAACCTCTTCAGTTTTCAACCGGCCACAAGAATTTTTGGCTGTTTTTACTTATTTATCTACCCATTACCCTTATTTTCTCCCTACTTGGATCCAACCAAGGAATAAAAATGTTATTTTTTTTTTTTTTTTTACATGTGCACTGGTACCAACCCAAAGTTATATTATTTACTGTAAAAGTGTGACCTCAATTGCAAACATAATTTTTCTTTTAGGTCCTGAATTCCATGCTGATGAATTTTCTTATATACTTAGTAGTTAATGGGTCAAATAAAATAAGAAAAAAAATAAAAAATTCCTTTCTTCGCTTTATAAAATCACACAGATTAATTATAAAATTAATTACGCAACAGATGGCAAGAGTTTAACTTAGGCTTTTGTTTTGGTGGTAGACAACATGGTTTACATTCCATTTCGTATTCTATTCCGAGGCCTTCAATAAAAAACATATACAGCACACTAAGAGGAAGATTTATCAAACTGGTCTAAAGTAGAATTGTCTTAGTTGCCCCTAGCAACCAGTCAGATTCCACCTTTCATTCCTCACAGACTCTTTGAAAAATCATTAACCCCTTCCTGTCAGCAATCTGTATATATACGTTCCTACTGCACATACCCTGTGCACTAGGAATGTATATATACGTTCCTGACTGTCAGGGTTATTGATGTGAGAGGGAGCGCTGCAGTGAGAGCGATCCCGCTCACATCACTGAGTCCGGGGCCGGAGGTTATGTGAGTCAGCTGTGATCCCACAGCTGACTTTCTTTAACCCCTTAAACACAGTGATCTACAGCGATCACAGCGTTCAAGGTGCTTAGTGACAGATCAAGCATCTGTCACTGAGTGATCGGGTCCTGATCGCATGTACCGACAGGCGGGGGTAAGCTCTTTACCTCCGTCCTTTCGGTTCAGCGATCCATGTATAGAGTCTGCTCTCAGGCAGGCTCTATACATAGATCGCCGATAACACTGATCTATGCTATAGCATAGATCAGTATATGCAATCTAATGATTGCATTTTTTACAGTGATAAAAGTGTTAAAAAACGTGTAATAAAAAAAGTTTTATACACGTATTAAAAAACCCCTTATAAAAGTTATAAAAGACCCCCCTTACCCATTATAAAAATAAAAAGAATTTAATAAATAAAATATATTAACATACTACATATTGTAGCATGCAGAATTGTCCGATCTATTGAAATATATTATTGTTAACGCACGGTGAACGGTGTAAACGGAAAAAAGGAAAACGCACTAGGATTGCTGATTTTATAAAATTATATATCACAAAAAAAATTAATAAAAAGCAATCAAAATTGTTTTGTTACACCTATGTGATATTAATAAAAACTAGAGATCATGGTGCAAAAAATGACACCCCAACCAGCCAAGTAGGTGGAAAAATAAAAGCGCTATGGCCAGGGGCGTAACTAGAAATGGCTGGGCCCCACAGCAAACTTTTGATTGGGGCCCCCCCCCCCTCCTCGACCAACCACTATGCCATCAACACACCCAGCTCTACACAGGTTCTATACACCATATAAATTACACTGCAGTTATATTAAGTGACTTACAGGGGACGCCTTCTCTCATTAGAGTTGTTTCCTTTTCATTTTCTTCTCCATCTGTCCTGGGCCATTATAAGAACTCCGAGCCACGAATCCACAGAATCTGCCAGACAGACAAATTAGGCTCTGTGTAGACAGCTTATAGATTGCCCCTTGTTCAGTCCTCCATATAGATGGCCCCATGTGCATCTACTATAGTAGAGATCCCCCTCTGTGTAATCCATTTATAGTAGATGACACCCTCTGTGCATCACCTATATCAGAGGTAGGGAATCTCTGCTCTCCAGCTTCTGCAAAACTACAACTCCCATCATGTATGGACAGTCAAAAATAAAGCTGTAGTTTTGCAATAGCTGGAGAGCCAAGGTTCCCTATCCCTGCCCTACAGTATATGGTCCCCTCTGTGTAGTCCTCTTAGATGACCCCTCTGTGTCAACCCCCCCAGTGTAGTTCCCCTTATAGATGCCCCCTAGTCCCCTTCATAAATGGCCCCTCTGTGTAGTTCCCCTTTTAGATGGCCCACATTCCCCATAAAAGTAGCCCCCAGTGTTGTCCATCCCCGTCCCGCATATAGGTAGCCCCCAGTGTTGTCCATCCCCGTCCCGCATATAGGTAGCCCCCAGTGTTGTCCATCCCCCATATAGGTAGCCCCCAGTGTTGTGCATTCCCATCCCCCATATAGCCCCCAGTATTGTGCATCCCCCCCATATAGCCCCCAGTATTGTGCATCCCCCATATAGCCCCCAGTATGGTGCATCCCCCATATAGCCCCCAGTATTGTGCATCCCCCATGTAGCCCCCAGTGTTGTCCATCCTTAGCCCCCAGTGTTGTCTATCCTTAGCCCCCAGTATTGTGCATCCCCTTCCCCACATAGCCCCCAGTATTGTGCATCCCCTTCCCCACATAGCCCCCAGTATTGTGCATCCCCTTCCCCACATAGCCCCCAGTATTGTGCATCCCCTCCCCCACATAGCCCCCAGTATTGTGCATCCCCTTCCCCACATAGCCCCCAGTATTGTGCATCCCCTTCCCCACATAGCCCCCAGTATTGTGCATCCCCTTCCCCACATAGCCCCCAGTATTGTGCATCCCCTTCCCCACATAGCCCCCAGTATTGTGCATCCCCAGCCCCCACATAGCCCCCAGTATTGTGCATCCCCAGCCCCCACATAGCCCCCAGTATTGTGCATCCCCTCCCCCACATAGCCCCCAGTATTGTGCATCCCCTTCCCCACATAGCCCCCAGTATTGTGCATCCCCTCCCCCACATAGCCCCCAGTATTGTGCATCCCCAGCCCCCACATAGCCCCCAGTATTGTGCATCCCCTTCCCCACATAGCCCCCAGTATTGTGCATCCCCTTCCCCACATAGCCCACAGTATTGTGCATCCCCTTCCCCACATAGCCCCCAGTATTGTGCATCCCCTTCCCCACATAGCCCCCAGTATTGTGCATCCTTAGCCCCCAGTATTGTGCATCCCCTTCCCCACATAGCCCGCAGTATTGTGCATCCCCTTCCCCACATAGCCCGCAGTGTTGTGCATCCCTTTCCCCACATAGCCCCCAGTATTGTGCATCCCCTTCCCCACATAGCCCGCAGTGTTGTGCATCCCCTTCCCCACATAGCCCGCAGTGTTGTGCATCCCCTTCCCCACATAGCCCCCAGTATTGTGCATCCCCTTCCCCACATAGCCCGCAGTGTTGCCCCTCTGATTAAACAAACAAACAAACACATAACTCACCTAACCCCACGCTCCCCCGTCGGTCGCCGGTCTCCTCTTCTCTCTGCCTCCGCCCGATGAGCAGCCCTCTGGTGAAGTCCTGGCAGCGTCATCGCTGAGCGCTCAGTGTGCGCCGCGGCGGCTGGGACTTCCGGTTTGTGTTCTAAGTACCGGAAGTCCCAGCCGCGGCGGCGCACACTGAGCGCTCAGCGATGACGCTACCAGGACTTCACCAAAGAGCTGCTCATTGGGTGGGACACTCTTGTGATCGCAAGCAGAATGCTTGCTTGCGGTCACAAGAATGATTGACAGGGCGGGAAGCCTATGGCTTCTCGCGCTGTCAGTCAGAACACTGAACACCCGGGAGGCCCGCTCGGCCGCCGGGTGTTGCAAGCGGTCATCTTCGGGGGGCCAAGGCCACGGGCCCCCTGATGTTAGGGGCCCCGTAGCAGCCGCTACGGCTGCTACGGCGGTAGTTCCGCCCCTGACTATGGCTCTTAGAAGGGCGGGAGGAACATTGCTTTAATTTGACCCTGACTTTTGTGCATCAAAGGGCTCTGTCTTGAAGGGGTTAATATACATTTACAAAGTTTCTGGAAAAGCTGTTTCACTACTATGTCATGTTTACCTAAACAAATCCCTTAATGACCATAATATATATATATATATATATATATATATATATATATATATACCTGATTTATGGTGGTGGATGAATGCCACTTTCAGGTTTTGTTTATTTCTATTTTGTTTTTTTCCACAAAAAAATTTCTGTAGCTGCATGTAGGGAACTAGTATAAAATGGCGTCAACATTCATTTTACATACAAAAAGGTCAGATTTATGGACAGAATATTAACTAATGGTCAACTATGCAGTGGGCGATTAAAAATATAAAGGTAGGTGAGGGCTGAAGGAGTCAGCCCCACCCTTGAGATTCTGATTTTATTTATTAATTTTATTTTGTTCTTAACCTTAAAATTAAAAAAAAATAATAATAACCTTTAGATATAGTTTCTTTATATATCTTTATTTACTTTCCTGATACAAAGTATCAAACCTCTTGTATAGACAGAATTAACCAGTAAAATTGTGTGTCTGCAGCCCCCATTAAAGTGACTCTGTACCCACAATCCGCCCCCCCCCCCCCCCCCCAAACCACTTGTACCTTCGGATAGCTGCTTTTACTCCAAGATCTGTCCTGGTGTCCGTTCGGCAGGTGATGCAGTTATTGTCCTAAAAAACAACTTTAAAGCTTGCAGCCCTGTGTCAAATTAGCGTAGTGTAGAGTGTGTGTGCCCTAGGCTTGCACCGCATCTCCATCCCTCCTCCCTGCCCTCCTCATTAGGTATGCCCCAGGCAGGATTTTTCCTATTCCTCACCTGTCTGAACACTGCACAGGTGCCTTAACCATCCAGCACATGTGCAGTGTTCAGGCAGGTGATGGATAGGAGAAATTGTTCTAGGGGCATTCCTTATGGTGAAGAGGGTGGGGAGGGGGAATGGAGGGGTGTCGCAATCTTAGGGCATGGGTCCTCTAGGCCACACCAATTTGACACAGAGCTGCAAGTTTCAAAGTTGTTTTCTAGAACAATAACTGCATTACCTGCCGAGCGGCCCCAGGACTGACCTTGGATTAAAGGCAGCTATCTGAAGGTACAAGCGGTTTGGGGGGGGGGTTAGATTGTGGGTACAGAGTTGCTTTAAGTGTGAGCTTGGGTTTTTACTACATTTCTTCTAACAAGTTCATTATAAAAACAGTGTGCATTAAAGGGGTTATCCGGTGCTGAAAAAACATGACCACTTTGGTCTCCAGATTAGGTAGGGGTTTGAAACTCAGTTCCATTGAAGTAGATGGATCTTAATTGTAAATCACACCTGAACTGGAGTGGGGCAAAAATGCCCATGTTTTTGGAGCGCTGGATAAACACTTTAAGCGCCTAAGCTCCCCCTAGGGTGTCCATACGGGAGCTTACAGTTAGAGATGAAGCTAAGCACTTTGTTATCTCTGCAATCCGCTCATCAGCCTGCTTCCATTTAACTGACTGCCACTCAGGGCTGCTCCTCCCTGGGTGCTGGGAAAAGCTGTAACTTCTAGAAGTTTCCCAGGACTGGATCCAGCTTTTCCTAGTACCCAGGATGGAGCGGCACGGAGCCACAGTCAGTTACATGGAGGCAGGCTGATGAGCGGATTGCAGAGATAACAAAACGCTTTGCTTTCTTATTACAGTAAATTAGCTCATCTCTACTTACAGTTAAAAAGGAGGCCATTCCCTGTAACACCTGCATACTCCTGGCATTATAATTGTACAGCAAGAACAGAAAAGGAGAACCCCTCTCTACTTGCATGACTCAAACAAGCAGTATAAATAAGAGAACAATTTTCCTATGCTCAGTGCAGGGCAGCCTATTAGGGACATGACTGGAAGACAATAGGCCACAGATTAAGAACGAATGCGGCTTCTGGTAATAGACAAAACGCTGTCTCCAGAAAAGAGCTGTTACCAATCTAAAAATACTGTCCCACAGCTGTTTAAAATTTATTTTTTTAGACCATAGCAACACTGTTTGGTTGTTTCCAATTTTTAAAACCACAAATAGTAAAAGTGTACTCAGTCTACTGCAAACATAAATAGCAAATGCACGCTTCAGCACTTTTAAAAGGATATGGAAATTGGCAACAAAAATGCAGTTCATGTCGAAAATTTACGAGTGCCCTGCCATATTTCGAGAGAAATACAATCAGGTAAAAATTAGGAAGATCTCTACCAGCTGGGTGGCATTTTTTGTGTTTTTAGACTTACATTTTTCCCTAACTGAAAGACTCTTATTATACACTTTCTGGCTCCTGATAAAATAGGCCAATGGTACCTTCACGTCGACCGCAATGTTGCTGGTTATGTTTAACTTCTACAAACATCTTTCACCTTAGATATCCTTTGGAATCACAATGTTAGACTCTAAATTCTCCAAGACATGTTACAGAAGCTCCGACTAAATTAATCTCTTTTAAAGCTTTAGGGTTTGTTGCACAAATTACGTTTAGTATCACGTTCCATCCCAAACTCCCCGAGCAGCATCTATCCCATTTACGGAGTCTGTCGGAGCCTTGGCCATATGTTCACAGAGCCAGCTTATATCTCAAAACATATCCGGGATTTCTACATGAAAGACCCCAGGATATGTTACTCAAGCGTCGGAGTCTATGGCTGGATGTTTATATTGCTTTATCACTCCCTCCTTACAACTCAAAAGAAAACTTTCGGTTCGGTATCTCCATAGATTTTGCATGTTCACACACACACTATTCCGGGTTTTGTGGTTACATTTTACCTATGGTACTTTAAGCACTGTCCAGCCCTTAGTCATGTCAAGGTTCTGACGTGAAGCCAATGGGAAAAGTCTTGGAATCACTGTGTTTGCCTCTTCATTTACCATCTGCCAATTTCTTCTGGGTTTTATTCAAAAATTTTATAGACTTCTAATGCAACTTCCACGCCAGGCTCATCCTGGACCATCCTTATACCGTGCTATGAAACTCAATGCCAAAACTGTTTTCCAAGAATGGCTAGCAGCTAGATTTACCATGCCTATAAATCATAATTGAGGACTTTATTTGACACATCATAAAGAGAACCTGAGCAATCTGTTTAGCAATCGCATTCCTTGATTAAAAAAAAACAAAAAACAATTAGCTGGAGATGTAATAAGCTGGTCCACTTCAAAAGGTAGGTTCAGTTCTGAACACCAAGTTCACATAATGTTTTATTTTTTAAAAGGATGGCTGTTGTTTCCTATTAAAGCAATGACCATTCTTTTCATACTGCAATGAAGTCAAAGGAACAACAGACGTTACTTGGCATTCAAAACAACAACAACTGCCGTTGTTCAATACACTGTTTGAAACAGCCGTTGTGTCATTGTGTCCTAGCCCCTCTATGATAGGGTTCCATTGATTCTAATGGAGTCACGTCATGGGAGTGCTGGAGTTTCTTCCCGCTGGGGGCCTCCAGTGCTTCAGCCTGGGCCTGGTGGTACAGTCACTTTAAATGCATTTCATTGCAGTATAAAAAGAACGGCTGTTGTTTTAATGGAAAACAACAGCTGTTCCTTTCAAAAATAGTACTTTGTGTGAACATAGCCTCATACATTATGTATAATATGGTTTATCATTGCCTACTAATCCTTATCATACACCAGTGTGGCTTTAAATAGGGTCATACTGTGATGGCGTGATGACTGGGTCAAAACATTTAATCACCAAAAATGGCAGGTATTACAGGTGGACCCTAGGATAAAGTGGTGGGTACTAGAGATGAGAGGACTTTTCGGATTTCTGGTTCGTGAGAACCAGAACCATCGGCGTCAGATTCCCGCTGTCTGCTCGCTCCGTGCAGCGGGTGGATACCTCCTAAGGAACGCCTGGAAAACTGGGATACAACCATTGGCATTGGCTGTTTCCCAGTTTTCCAGGCGTTCCTTAAGAGGTATCCACCCGATGCACGAAGCGAGCAGACAGCAGGAATCCGACGCCAATCGTTCTGGTTCTCACGAACCAGAAATCTGAGAAGTCCGCTCATCTCTAGTGGGCACCTATCAAAAGTGACCCAAATATCGTGTTCATGAGGGTCATGAGCATCCAGGGCTCACTCATGTGAGTGGGAAAGTGAAGGCTAGCTGGACCGGCCTCATCCACCAGCTACTGGAGAAATCTAAAAAGAAATTTTTTCTTGGCTATGATAGGGAGGTGGCAGAACACAAAGTGCATAACAACTTGCTGTGTATGAGGCTGTTTGAGGGACTATGCTGACCCCAGACCAATACACCAATACCACCAGAACATGACTATGGAGCAATAGAAGAAGGTGGCTTAATCTGATGAATGGTATTTTCTTTTACATCATGTAGATGGCTGGGCTGGGAAAAGAAGGCCACACTGGGATTGACTACATGAAGAATGGAAAGATAGATAGATACTGTGGATGTTAATTTAACATGAATCTGTTAACAATATTGGAGACCAAGAACCCCCTTTAAAACTGGATTGAACATATGATGGATGTGCTGACAAGTCTGATCCATGTAGGCTCCACTTTACACTTACAGGACTAGAGATGAGGGGATTTACAAAAGTGAAGCGATTCGTTAGTCTGCTTGTTAGCCGGCTGCCTTTGAGCTCTGTGCCGCTCTGCTTCGGGCGCCTGGAGAAGATAGATCCAGTCTTGGGAAACTTCTCCCAGTTTCACAGCACTGGATCCCGCTCTTCCTGATACCTGGAGGTTGCAAATATTTTTATGTGAAAATGTGACTTTTTTGCACAAATTCCTGATCGTTTAATCCCTGGTTCCTCCTCCTCCTTCCATCTAAATAATAATTTCATCTCGGGCTCCAGTTTGTGTGAAGCTGATTAAAGGGCCACACACCTCCTGCAACCTAAGGGGATGTGTCAATGGGATGGCTCACACGCCTCTGCTACTCACCGCTCAAGGAATTGACATGTCAATTCTCTGAGGGGAGAGCCGCGGAAGCGGAGGCACATGAGCTGTCCCATTGAAACAGAAGGCTGGAGGGATTCTGCAGTGGAACTTCGATGATCCGACTCCAACAGTGGCACATGCAAGCTGACCAGCTGAAGCTAATTTCCGTTGATGCATATGCACAGCTTTTACTGGCTGCAGTGCCTGCTTGGGCTTAGGATGAGGGAAGCAGGAGTCTTTTTACACCAGTGCCACGTGAACTGAAGGCCGAAGCAAAATTATTATACAGACGGAAGAGGAAGAGGAACCAGGGAGTAGGCGGGCCAAGCCATGGCACAGCCGTAGAGCCGGCACTCCTTTTTGATGTCCACTAGGGAGCTGTTACCTATATAACACTGTCAGCAACTCAGGTCCGGTCAGAGTGCTGACAGATTCCCTTGAATGCCAGTTGGGGAGTTAAAATTATAGTGCAAATGTATGGCAGCTCATACATACCATGGGCAACTACAGATACACTGGATTCAGTGAGATGTGTGGGGATCTCAATAAATCCAGCACGACCATCACAGGTTGGGGCGTTAGTATATGAACTGCTGCTCCTAGTAAAGTAAGACAAGTAAAGAAAAAATGTATTTATACTAGAAAAGCAAAAAGACCTACTCTAGTGAAGATACCAAAAGCATAAAAAAACCAACACGAATAAGCAGTGTATTCACAACACCCCAATTCACCCCATTAATTGGCCAACAAACACACACATTTATATACTCACTACACACCATGCCATGGAAAATGGCTCCCAAACTCTCCCCCCCCCCCCTTCAGAGTAGAAATATTTGTACAAAGTTCATAAAACAACTTTTATACCCTATAATATAAAATGCCATGTACTACGCTATTTTTTTTTTACATTCTTGGCTTATGATTTTCTCAGTCAAGGATCATAATCTGCTAGGTATGCAAATTTTATTTTTAGCCGGTGAGGAGACTATGAAACAACATGGCTGTAAAGTTCTATGCCGGCTCTATTTTTATTCATAAATAACTGTTCGCCGCAGTTTCAATCATGGATGTCTAATGCTTATATATTTAGCAGTGATCAATAAAGTGAATGGAGGAGGAGGGGCCAGTTAAGTACAGGGCAATAAAACTTACATAAAACATGTATGAAAGACCTACAGCAGAGGATTTCATCAAGTCATCGACAAACCTGGGAAATTATAACTTCATCTTACTCGTATTCACTGCGCTTAAAAGACCACACTCTGTACATTTTCATAGGGTTTCTTTACTATTAGAAGTGATCGCATATTACTAGGATAAACAATTGCTCCCTGATCAGCAGGATTGCGACTGTTGAGACCCCAATAATCTTTATAAAGACAGGTTCTATATCGGATCTTAAAGGGAATGTAGAACAATTTACGCTGATAAAATATATAGTGCTCGGGGCACCGAGGATGAGGTTACATTTCTTACCTTCATCCTTTGCACTATTTTTGTTATAATGGCAGTTTATGCCCTATGTTAATGAGATGTATTGGTGCAACGGGAGCGGGACTTCAACCCTCAGTGCACCGATCTACCCCTGCTGGCCCATCCCTTCTAATGAATATCAGGTAGGCCAGGGTGGATCGGTGCACTGGGGGTGGTAGTCCTGGACTGGTGCCCGGCAAGAGAGGACGGGTTAATGACCAGGCCACTAGGGGTTAATTCAGGGGGTGGGGGGGATCTACACTCATCTCTGTCAATGATCCACAGTGAGGGGACATGATAATGCCTGTTACCAGTGTTCGCCATATAACGTTAAAGGGGTTATCCAGTGCTACAAAAACATGGCCACTTTTGCACCAATCTTGTCTCCAGATTGGGTGGGGTTTGACGCTCAGTTTCATTGACATAAATGAAGCTTAATTGCAAACTGCACCTGAACTGGAGACAAGAAAGGGGCACAAGTGGCCATGTTTTTGTAGCGCTGGATAACCCCTTTAATAACGGACAGGAGAGACCCACAAATTTCTCCAACCCCTCAGCTACCTCTGGTATCTGAGAGGAGGGAGCTGCAGGCATTGCAGAAAAAGCTGATGGCATCAGGATAAAGCCCATTAGTGACCACTGTAAAAACCTGTTTCAGCAGTCACTAAGGGGTCAAAGGGAAATTGTCATCAGAAAATGACTTGTTTAAATTGTTTGAAGGGTATCTGTTAGCTCCTGGGCCCTACCTAAGGTGCTGGCAGTCCCCTAGTGAGCATGGTGCCTTTTGGTAATTTGTCACCTTGTAATATCAGATCTCCTACTATAATGAAGACTCAAACAGGAGTTGTTTGTGCCACACTCTGGCACACCTCACCACTCCTTGCTCCTCACTCTCCTTCATGAATAATCATTGCTGCCTGGCCTCCCGCTCGCTCAGCTGTCAGCCAGTGTCTCTGATTGCAGATCAGTGGCAATTATGTTAGTAAACATAGGAACACTGATTTAGATGGTGATATAATTCAGCACAAGGTCTCTAAGAGGGTACTGCATCTAGAAGGACGAAGGAGGGAGATAATGGATTTTTTGTTATAAGTCTTTAAAGAAGTTACTCTGTGGAGCAGAAAAGGTCTTCCCTGTTCTGCTCCTCAATGCTTCACTTCCTCCCCATTCTATCCTAGAATAATATCTTACAAGGCGGCCACGGGGATGCAGGTGCATGTCAGAAGCATTGCTGCAGACGAAGAAGTATCTAACCTGCTGATAGTCCCCTATAGGGAGCGGAATGCAAAGGATGAAATAAAGTTTCTTACCTTCAACCTCAACACCATTTCTGAGATATCCAAAGTATAATTCTTATGCAAACAGGTTGTTTTGATGCAGTGGGAATGGTCCACCCCTGCTGTTAAATATACCAGCAGGATGAGTGATCGGTGCACTGGGGGTGGTAGCTGCAATAATGATTACTATTAAAGTCTATGGCTGGCCATTCTTGCACAGTTCTCACAGAGCCAGTAGCATTGTAAAACCAAGTAAAAAAAAAAAAAAAAAAAACACAGACAAGTAGCAATGCTGACACATCCGCCCTTCCCTAATGCCCTCTGGCACTGGCTCCAGTCCCCCACTTAGTTGGACCCAAAATGTCTCACTACTATTATTTTTTCTTATTTTAAACACAATATGCTGACACAATTTCTTTGTCATCTACTTTTCTGCTTTGACAAAGACTATGCTATGGTGAAATGTAGTTTATAAAGCGAATATTGACAATTTAAGTATTTATAAATAAGAACGGGAAAAGATGGTGTCCCAAGCTCCATGACCTTATTCAGACCTCAAAGTTGGAAGTCTATTATCGGTTCTTTTATGTATGTGTGCCATCAGGACACTGCAGAAGGTTTACATGCTGAACACTATGGGGGACATTTACCCAGACTGGAGTACTTATACGCCAGTCTTTAAGTGACTCTGTACCCTCAATCTGTTCTCCCCAAACAGCTTGTACTGTCGGATAGCTGCTTTGAATCCAATATCTGTCCTGGGGTCTGTTTGGGAGGTGATGCAGTTATTGTCCTAAAAAACAACTTTTAAACTTGCAGCCTTGTGTCAAATTGGCGTGGCCTAGAGTGTCTGTGCCCTAACCTTGCACCGCCTCTCCGTCCCTCCTCCCCACCCTCTTCACGATTAGGAATGGCCCTGGCAGAAGTTTTCACAGGTGCCTTAACAATCCAGCACATGTGAATAGGAGAAAACCTGCCTGGAGCATTCCTAATGGTGAAGAGGGTGGGGAGGAGGGACAGGGAGGCGGTGCAAGGTTAGGGCACAGACACTCTAGGCCACGCCAATTTGACACAAGGCTGCAGGTTTAAAAGTTGTTTTTTAGGACAATAACTGCATCACCTGCCAAACGGACCCCAGGAGAGGTGTTGGGTTACAAGCAGCTATCTGACGGTCAAGCGGTTTGGGGGGGCAGATTGTGGGTACAGAGTCGGGAGCAGGTGTAGATTTCTGCATGGTTTACATATGTTACCAGGCATAAACCATGATAAATTAGGCGCAGGAGAAGGCCACGCTTCCTCCCCACCTTGCTGCAACCCCCTCCCTGCCCATCCCTAGGTGAGCAGGGCTTAGGGGACAAACGCCATGAAAAAGGCCAAAATCTGCACCTATTCTGTGGCAAATAGCAGAGGCGTATTTTGATAAATGTGCTTTTGTTTCTTAGGACTTTGAGCTCTTGATTTGTGCATTGACCTATGAAAGCCAGAAGACTTCTGTTCTTGTGATCAGTGGGACCAGATGAGAGGTGATCTTCTTAAAGGGGTGGAGTTTTGGTGACAGTTTATTACAAAAGCAAGGGCCAAATATATCCAACCTGGATGAATACAGAAGTGGCCTTGTTACCCATAAGTCATTGCACAGTCACCCTGTTGAAATCTGGGTAACAAAGCTTAGATATGTAAATGTTGTATAGGATGTTTGCATCCTATAAGAATCTGGAACAAGGATTTTTGAGACGTTCTAGAGAAAAATACAATGAGCACATCAGTTTAGTATTCCTTGGTACAAGCCTAATAACCCAATCAATACCGGCTATTAGTAAAAATGACGAGAATGATTATGAAACAAGGTAATTGCAGGGCTCAGTATACAGCGCCCTAGGCTTGGGCAATCTTCTGCTGGAGACCCAGCAATCTTAGCTGCCCCACTTTTTGTAATTGCTGACATTACATTACTCAGTGTACATTCACTCCTTCTAGAAGCTCTGTCCATGCCCTGTTTGGGTGGATAGGATGACACCGTTTAATCCAATTTTTATATAAAAGTAAGTGTCCTCTATTGTGAATAAAAAAAAATGGATAGCTTTATGTAAAATAATATTATATTGTCCCTACGCAAAAAGCTTCTAAGTAGCGCCAGTAGTGTTCTGGGATTTTACTTTTTAATTCACAGATGTGAAGGGAGAAAAAAGGGCAGAGACACTCTGATTTTTGGAATTAAAAAAAAAAATTAACCCCCTATTACAAAGTAATCGGACAATTCTGCACGCTATGATATATATGTTTATTTTATTTTATTTTATTTCTTTTACATATTTTTTTTTTTTACAATGGGCGAGGAGGTATTTTAACCCCTTCCATCCCACTGATCACGAGAACAGAAGTCTTCTCAAAGTCCTAAGAAACAAAAGGGCACATTTATCAAAGTACGCCCCTGCCATTTGCCATGGAATAGGTGCAGATTTTGGCCTTTTTCATGGCAATTGTCCCCTGTAAGCCCTGCTCACCTAGGGATGGGCGAGTCAAAATGAAAATTGGCCCGGGAGGGAAGGAGTTAAACTTTGATTGGGGGAAGGGGGGTTTAAATACTTTTAAAAACTTTTTTTTTTACACTTTGATTTTACCGTTAAACATACAATCAGTCATTAGATTGCATACACTGATCTATGCTAGGCCAAAAAAGGGTTAATTACAAATACAATTCCAAAATATAATACGATTAGGAAACCAGGGGGGAAAAAAATCCTACGAGAAGAAGGATGATTGAAACTTAGAAAAGTAAAGCTAAGAGGCGGCTTCTTGCTTCTCTGATGCAGAGTAATACAATGAATGAAAGCATTATGGGTATTACATAGAAAGCAATCCCCTTAAAAGCTGGAAGAAGAATGATGATGTAAATGATTGTATCCTGGATAAATGTAATCATTTTGATATATTTAAAGAGGTTCTCTGCTCAGTATAATCTTCTTCTTAGAAGGGATTTTTTGTCAGTAAGCACCCCCCCCCCATTTACCTGGACAGATTTACTAATGATGCATTTACACAGAACAATTACTGTTCAAATTTTTACAATAACTATCGCATTTGAGCGATAATCAGCTCGAGTAAACACAATGAACGATCACGCGACGAACGATAAATCGTTCAACGTGATCTTTTAAGTTCTCAAATCATTCTTGGTTGTTCACTGAAAATTTGCAGATTGTTTCGTGTAAACAGTCCTTTGCCGATTTACCCTGTGTAAGATGGGCTTAATCGATCTTAAAACGATCGCAATAACGAATTTTCCAAACGATATATATCGTTCTGTCTAAACGCTGATCGTTATAAAAAAAACACATTGTTAGTTCGAAATCGTTATAAAAAAAAGTGGGCAAATTATTGCTCCGTGTAAACGCACCACCATACGAGGTAAAGTGGGTGGGACCTGCACCTGTTGCAAGGCTTGCAAAGAAATCTACACCTGTTCTGGAGCAGGCGAAAATGTCTGCATGGTTTATGGCTGTTTTCATGCAGAATCCATGATAAATTATAAGCAGGAAGAGGCCATGCCATCTCCCCACATTGCAGCGCAACCCCCTCCCCTGGGCCGCCCATCAGGCAAGCAAGGCTTACAGGTAAGCATCAGTGCCTTTTACATGGCATACGTCAGGGGAGCATTTTTGGTAAATGTGCCCCAAAATGTGCACCTGTTGGGACATCCAGTGATCAGCTGTAATCAGTGGGACATCCTAACAGTAAGCATTTAAAGGAGAAGTCCCACCAACTTTAAAACCTGGAGGCAGGCGGGGGTTGTTGTGAAAATAACTAACATGTTAACTCATCTGTCCCCTGTGCCTCTTAGTGGGTCCCATTCACTGCCGCCGGACGTTATCTTCGGCAAGGAACCGGATATGTCATATACCCAGCTCCTGCAACGGCAACGCCATGGTGTCCCGTCCCAGTCACTGACTGGCTGAGCAGTGACGCTGCAGCTAACAGAGCTGCACAACCCCAGCGGTGGCTCTACGAGGCACGGGGGATGGGTGAGTTAATTTGTTAGTTATTTTCACACCGACCCCTGCCTGCCTGCAGATTTCATAGTTGGTGGGACTTCTGCTTTAATCTCATGGTGGTGACACCCCAGAGGCAGCAGGATACGCTGTTAAAATCCTGCCACCAGCACGTATATCCTCCTGAATAACATGGACAATAAGTAGTCCCCTACATTATGTGCATGGGCCAAGTAGTCCTCAATATTAAAATGAAGCAGAAAACTCCGCCCACCAGATGGTTGGCAGTTATCTATACATGCTGTGTAATGTGTCAATCAGCAGCTGGAGGAGGAGGGAGGGGTGTGGCAAAAAACTATTCTCCTGCATATTAGGAGAACAGCTGAAAAGAATGATGTAAGTAATACACTGATCTGTTCAGCATTTCTGTCACTAGTTTATGCTGCCCTCGTTTAAGGTGGCATAAACCTCGTGAGACAAGATTTGCTGCACCCTCTCAGTCAAACTACCAAGATGAGCAAAAAAGGTGAAAAAAAAACACAAAGAAATAAAACTAGCTTCTGCTAATGCAGCACTGTATTGCTTTAAGTGTTAATCGCTAAGTATTCTCTCCCTCATTTTTGGTTATACCACAAAGTCTTAAAGTGTCACTGTCGTTATAACTTCTTAAAATCTAAATCAGCAGGGGATTTAATATAAAGAATGTCAGTAATTTACATTCTTTTTTTGTTTGTTTGTTTCATCGGAAACTCGGCACTTCTTGTGTTCAGACTTTTTTTTTTTTTTTTCATAAAATCTAAACACAGGAAGTCCAGTGTTTCCCAGGTCATCTGCGCTCACAGAGAAGGCGTCTCTCCTAGCTCATTTTGGCCAAGCAGAAGTGGACCTGCGGAATCCCTGGAAGGTGAGGGTGACTAGCGGTATCAAGGTGCACCCTTTTGGGGTTGACATTTTGAGGGATAAGGTAGGACAATATCAGGATGTGGGCACACAGGGGTTGCTCGTATTACAAAATCTTGCAGGTTTACCAAGTTACAATTTTTTAAAGATTGTTAGGTCATTATGCAAAACGCTAGTAGACCATGTTACTCATAATCCAAGGTGTCACTGTATGTGATACACATCTGATTTTATCTTACCTCTTACCACTTACCTCTGCCCATGCACGCAATGAGCATTGGGAATGGCCTCAGGACTGCCGCCGGAGGGCATTTCTAAGTCATAACATCACCACAACTCTGATGGATGGCTGACTCCAGTTCCACTGCAGTCACTGACTGGCTGAGCGGCCAGTCTATCAGCCAGGTTGGGACGTGTCAGCGCCAGAGATCCCAGAGCCTGGCTTGGGTCCTGAGGCTGATCCCACTGCGGGCACGGGTCTAGGTAAGTTCCTACCCCTGATCAAATTCCCTCCTGCCCCTGCCGGCTTCCAGATTTTAAAAAATGGCCACTGTTCTCCTTTAATAGCTGACAATATAAGACTTTTACAATCCTTACTCCCAGCAATGTATAGCATCTCAGACTATGACCTACATGAAGACATCTCGTTGAGGTACTCAGTGTGATTAGAACATGTATGTAGAGTTTTATTTTGTTCCTATTAAAGCACACGGGGATTAGATACAAGTTTGTGGGTTCCCTGTACTGAAAAGCTTTACAGAAAGTGTTCACCATTAATCCTTCCTTCAAACTGTGTTCCACAGAAGCGCTCAGTCATTCGAGGTTACAACCTTGCCAAGGAATCTTAAAATTAGGTGATAATAGGAGCAGTTTTCGGGATGAAAAAAAAAAACCTTGTTATAATTACAAGAGATTCCATTTTTTGCTGGTTTGATTAAATGAATCACGGAGAAATATGAAAAATATGTACAGCAAAACCCTAATGATGGGCACTTCAAAGAGCCAAGATTTATTGCCCAAGATGGCATAGGATAAAAACAAACTCTTTAATATGCCTCCAGATGCCTACCACAGTGTAACGCCATTGCCTTGGTATGCTCATCCAGCACCAGATATTACTAAACGATTTACAACATGTACAGAGGAGCAATTAAACAGAAGCTGCCATGTGGAGAATATTAAGAGTCCTTTTCACTCGGTAGCATCCCATGTAAGACTAAAAGCGTCTATTCCTAAATAGCACACAGGGCTCCTTTCATGCAATGTTCATTTATCTAAGGGGGTGAAGAAAGATGTGTGGTCTTCGCGAAGCTCTTCAAAGCCGGTGTGAAAACTCAATGGCTTTTAAAGGAGTTTATCTCCTCCGTTTAACACTTCACCCGTAGTTGAAAAAAAAAAATGTGGAAGGGGTTAAAAAAATACTACAGTGAACGCAACGTGAAATGAACATAGGTCAAATAACCCAAACTGAACATTCTTTGAGATAAAATTATTTCTCTTCCTTTTTGTGGGGGGGGGGGGAATTATTAAATATGGGTAATAAAAAGTAAATGAGATCTAATTTAAAATGGAATGTGGTATAACGAGCAGGCCAAACACAAAAAATATAAAATAAAAATATATATATATTAGAATTGGGAATTATACAGTATATATGAGATAAGTGGCAAGGACTGCAAATCCGAGGAATATTTGGTAAAATTAAAACGGTATTGGACGTATGTATAAGAATAATAAACAGGAGAAAATTTTTACCTGGATATTAATTTTTTTTTTAAAGCTGTCCAAATAAAACAGAAATTATAATTAAAAAATATATACATTTTTAGTTAAAATTAGAAAAATGCACAAAACTATTCATGTAATAAAAAAAAATCGTTGTGAGGCAACTGTGGACCGATTGGTATAGGGGACCTACCTGAAAACTGTTTTTGTGAACATTAAGTAAATATGAGAAAGTGAGGGCAAGGTGGCTCGATACCTCAGATCTCCCCCTCCCCCTATGGCTAGAGGGAGAACCCAACCCAAACCTCTACCATGATGTAGTAATCTGTAGGATTTTTCTGCCTTGGTTGGGACCTAATGGTTGTATCTATTCATAGAATAAATAAAGACTTGGATCTTTTAGATTTGAGTTTTTCTTACATTGTTAAAAACTTCCTCCTTTTAATAAAAACTAAATTTGTTAGAATAAATAAAGAAGATACAGCATGATGAGAAGTTACTGATTTTATTAATGTCATAGTCGGAGTGAACATAACTTGTTCTATCATCATTATTTTAATGTAATGGGAATTGCCCTGTGTCCTTTCAGTTTTCGTTTTGATCACCAGGATGGGGAGGTTGTACCCTCTCTGCTGCTATTGTCTGTTTCTTTTCAAAAAGACTAAGAATCTATAAAAATTCTTTGATTTAAAAAAACTGCTTTTGGAATTAAAATAATAATTCCTTTAATAAATATGAAATTAATAATAATAATAATAATAATAATAATAATAATAATAATAATAATAATAATAATAATTCCTTTAAAAAAATAGGGAAATCAAGAATGTCCATATCATAAAAACATCAATTTTTACATCCTTAAAAAAAAAAAAATGCTGCTTACAAACACCTAAAAATAAACATTGGTACCATTATGCAGGGGCTGGATCCTCGTACTTTTCAAAGGATAACAATAATATGCACAAAACTACTGTAGGTTAAAAAAAAAAAAGCGCTGACAAATATGTAAAAAATATTGTGTATGACTATAAATGTGGAATTAACAGCATTATTAGGCTATGCTGACACACTGTCAAAATGACGGCCATCATTTAACGACAAATAACAACCATTATGTTATAATAATGGCTGCTATTTGTTGTAAAATGATGGGCGTCATTGAACAAGGCAGGGGAGGCATGTCTGTAGATGAAATCATTATATGGGAATTAAAATGGTGTTTTGAAAAGTTCCATAACACGCTGGAAGACGAATATTAAAATTTTTAAAAAATAAGAGCAAAATACACCCATATTTTGAAAATTACGGCCATAAATAGTGATCGTGCTCCTTATATATAGCCGTGATTATCAAAATACGGCTGTATTTTCACCTTATTTTACAATGTGTGAACATAAAATGTTCTTAAAATGGTGTTAACTTACGCCAGAGGAATTTTTAAAAAATGCACGATTAACAATGAAGAAATTGGGAGATGTATGAGAGAATTATTTGGAAAAAAAACGGTAAGGCTACATTCACACGTTCAGTAGTTTTTCAGGAACGTATATGATGTCTACAATTATCCACAATTTTCGTCAACAATCCGCAAACAATTTGTAATTCAAATTTTTGGCGGATCAGCAAAGAAGGGGAAGGTCATAGTTAAATAAATGGGACTGGTTTAAAATGGTTACTTCTGTAAAAATTACAGATCCACAAAAATTATGGATGCTACCTTAGACTTCCATGGGACAATCTGTGCCACTATTGCGGTTTGTACCACAGTATGTCAGTAATTTTTGTGGATTGGAGAACCGTAAATATACGGACAGCGCAAATAGCCCAAATGAAATCAATTCAATAACTGCGGATCCACAATTACAGACAAAACTATAGAGAAACTCTCAAGATAGAGTCAAATCTGTGAACAAATTGCCTTATCCAACTGAACAATTGCACGTTCCCTTTACATTGTTCCAAAAGGCTATTTGTTACGTTCCTTCTTTTACAGCCCATTGACTTTTTCTTCTCTTTTTTTCAGAAATTAAATAATTATTGTAACATGGAGATTCATTTACATTTTTTTTTAACTAGATCACCACTCAGATATAGTCCAATTTCTTACTTGCAGCTGTATACCATGTACAAATATACTAAAATAAAAAATAAAATTAAAAAACCCTGATGTCGCTAAATGATAATTTATAGCTTTCTTTTATCAGTACATGTGGTCAGGAATATTTATTAAAATAATTTGTAGGTATAATAGTTGTTTTGTTTGAGTAATACAATCTATACCAAATATCACATTAAAAAGTAAAAAAAATAAAATAAATTACGCATGATGAAAAACAGGCAAATAGAGTATCCTGGATTGTATCGTTACAAAGTACTTTGGAGCTAATTACTATAGTATGCTTATCGAGAGTAACCTGAGGGTTCAGCCTTTGAAAGACAGACAAATTACATGCAGCCCTTCCTTGTCAGTGACTGCTCTGGAGAGCCCCGCAGCACGGAAGAAACTCATGTAACAAGAGCAAATAATTAAGTACGTCTTGTAGAGTCTACTGTACAAATGACAGAACACATGTTCATCAGCAAGAATCCGGTGGCTGGACGGATTACCATTCATGAGAATCCATCACTCCAATATGTTTATCTGGGGATGAACACTCACTCCCTGATGTTACACGATCTTCTTGAGTAGACATTGTTTAAGTGTCTAGTTCCCGGTAGACATTGGCTTGATTGCATAATGCAGTGTTTTATCCCCTGGAGTTTTCTAATATTCCCATTAGTCCTCTTAAATCCAAGCTAAATATACTCAATGTAACCAATCTTTCCATGTAGCTCGCACCTGAAAAACCACTAATTATTTTTCTTACTCCACGGTGTTCTTTGGTAAGACTCAAGGCCTCTCAAGGGCCGGTGGAGTCGGCTACAAATCAGTAAAACTAACAATCCTGGTTCTTCCCTGACAGGAGGACTTAGAGAGTTTGAAAGGGATGAGTTATGTAGAGACAAAAATATTCAATCTTGTTGCAGTGAATAAAAAAAAAAATTGCACATATTTTGGAGAGTAAAGGACTTCTTCTAAGCAAAAAAAAAGTCTACAAGAGAAAATCCTTGATGGGTTTTTATATACAATAATGTGCATTACCAGGATTAGCAACCTGTGTGGTTTAAAAGGGCGAGTTTACATTTATTTGGTGATTCGGTTGCGTTTCGGAAACGATCTTTGAACTGATCTTTTTCATTTGAATGAGATCAGTTCAAAGCATCTGGTGATTCATTTGTGCTGCTCCATTGCCGAACTTTGCAGCGTCCTACCGTATGGCCCGATAGTGAATGGAAGGTTGATGACAAAAACCGGCCTGCAATACTTACTGTGCATATGTTGGTTTGGCCCAACTAATGATCATCTAGTGCACAGATGTCAAACTGAGGCCCTCCAGCTGTTGCAAAACTACAATTTCCATCATGCCTGGACAGCTGGTGGGCCACAAGTTTGACACTGCTGGCAGAATAATAGGATCCTACCGTAACAATTCCTCCGAGGTCTAACAGACAACGGCCTCATTAGGAGTAGGAGTTGAGTGTGCAGCCAACCACCAATTTGATTGACAAATAACTAATGAGACCTTATTGATTTGTCCTGTGTGTGGGTTGATAACAGATAATATAATGCAATAAATGACAAGATGTGGGCCTACAATTTGTTCGGGGGAACCCAAGGTTTCCCCACCCAACAAAGCATATTTATTAATAATTTACAATGGCTGGCATAGTGACTCTAAATGTCATCTCTACAAAATGGATCCTACTTCTGCTTCTTTAGTAATCATTTTAGGGCAAGAGCAGCTACATAGATTCTACTCACCAGATTCAACGTTTCTATCAGATTAAAGGATGAGACTGGGCATTTTTAAAATGTGGCATTCGTCAGGAGGGGGAGAATGCACTTACCTTTCCTCATGCCCGTGATGAGCAGCGGGACCAACCTCAGGACCCCGGGCTTCGGGACCTCAACATTGCAAAAGCCACGACCTGGACGATGGGGCAGTCACAGATAGCCAGTCCATCAGCCGGGTCAGGCACCCCATCCCCGCCAAGTCGTGATATCACCGTTACTCTAGGGAGAATGCCTTCCAGCGGGGGTCCCGAGGCCGGTCCCGTTGTTCACCATGGGCACAGGGATAGGTAAGCTCCTGCCTGCCAGCTGCCGCATTTTAAAAATAGGCGGACTTTTCCTTTAACTATTTTTTCAATAAAATGTATACACATTTGTCCTTTAAACAAGAAAATTAAAGGGGTATTCCAGGTTATTTTGATATTAATTCTACTGATTTCTCTTGTAATATAATTAATATATCTCATTGGTTTCTATAATAAATTTTGTCTCTTTCTCTCTATTTTTATGTAAGTCACGTGTTTCTGTGACGTCACCGAACCGGAAGTGTGGGGACTTCCCCGACTCGGCCGGCCTCTTGGTGTTTATGTAGTTAGAAAGCTAGCAGAGCTTTACAAACGGCCTCCCTGCACACGGGAGGTCACATGACACCCTGTTCCCGGGCGGCCTGTCAGTGTGAAGGAGGTCGCATCCACCTCCTGTATAATCACTAAAACCCTCCACCCCCTGCCAGTATAATCCTCCCGATGTCTCCCCCGGCCCCCTCCATCCTGTGTATACAGTCCTTTTCAAAGATCTCTCACCCCATCCCCCGGTCTCGGCACCTCTTGCACTCAGCTGACAGGCTCTCTCTCTCTCTCTCGCTGTGTGTGAAGCAGGAGAGATTTCTTTCCTGCTCCGTACACAGTTCCTGGCAGCTGAGTTTTATCGGGGCAATTGACAGGCACTGTGTACGGAGCAGGAAAGAAATCTCTCCTGCTTCACACACAGCGAGAGAGAGAGAGAGAGCCTGTCAGCTGAGTGCAAGAGGTGCCGAGACCGGGGGATGGGGTGAGAGATCTTTGAAAAGGACTGTATACACAGGATGGAGGGGGCCGGGGGAGACATCGGGAGGATTATACTGGCAGGGGGTGGAGGGTTTTAGTGATTATACAGGAGGTGGATGCGACCTCCTTCACACTGACAGGCCGCCCGGGAACAGGGTGTCATGTGACCTCCCGTGCGCAGGGAGGCCGTTTGTAAAGCTCTGCTAGCTTTCTAACTACATAAACACCAAGAGGCCGGCCGAGTCGGGGAAGTCCCCACACTTCCGGTTCGGTGACGTCACAGAAACACGTGACTTACATAAAAATAGAGAGAAAGAGACAAAATTTATTATAGAAACCAATGAGATATATTAATTATATTACAAGAGAAATCAGTAGAATTAATATCAAAATAACCTGGAATACCCCTTTAAGTTCTGGGGCACTGGGGCAGAACACAATCAAAGTGATTATTGTACATCTTTGGGGAGAACCTTGACTGGTGTGGCTAGCCTGACACACTATCGGTATATCCTTTTCAGAAGCTCCGTGGTAGTGTTTAAAGCACCAAAGTATGGAAGTTGTGGACATGCTGCTAACAGGACAAAGACACATGAAAGATAGCCACTTTAGTTGTAGAATATTTAAAGGGGTTGTCCAGCAAAAAAATGTTTTCTTTCAAATCAACTGGTATCAGAAAGTTAAATAGATTTGTAATTTACTTCTATTTAAAAATCTCAAGTCTTCCCCTACTTATAAACTACTATATATCCTGCAGGAAGTGTTGTTTGTTTACATTCAGAAACATTGCTCTCTACTGACATCTCTGGCGGAGTCAGCAACTGTCCTGAGCAGGAGAGGTTTTCTATGGGGACTTGCTGCTGCTCTGGACAGTTCCTGACTCCGCCAGAGATGTCAGTAGAGAGCAATGTTTCTGAATGTAAACAAACAACACTTCATGCAGGATATATAGTAGCTAATAAGTATGGAAAGACTTGAGATTTTTAAATAGAAGTAAATTACAAATCTATTTAACTTTCTGAAACCAGTTGATTTGAAAGAAATTTTTTTTTCTCTGGACAACCCCTTTAAGCATATCCATCATTAGGCTGCTTTGCCCATCGGCATGCAGTTGCTCCTGCCCCCCGAAGATCGGAAAACCATGGAAACACCCATGTAGGGTTGGTTAAGTGCATGAGCTGTATTGAATCAGAATAGGGTTCATGCACGGACTCACCCGGCATGGTCTTATCAATAGTTACTTGTTCTTATTTAGAAAAAAAAATTAAAAATAAAAAAAAAACTATGAGATTCAAAATAGGGCCAATTTGTACATTAGGTCATGATAACATGAGGAAGTTATTGTGCTAACAAACACATAGACAGCCCTCTGAATAAGGGGGGCAGCTGCAGATGCTTCTTGCCATCCTGCTCCACAAATCAAGTTGTGTCTAAACATTGTTTCATCCCTGAGCAGACACATTTTCCCTTTCTCTTCCCCGTTATCATTTGTTACAACAACAAAGCACGCAAACATTACTGCAAAGCCCATCACTACTAAAATAGTCAACTTATTTCTATGCGTCGGGACAGGACAGAAAATTGTAGGTTTGACAAGCAAAAGCATAAAAAAAACGAATGTAAGAGAGTTCATGAAAAAGACAAAAAAACTTTTGACACAGAAATATATAGTACAGTATTCAGAAACCAATTCAACTACAAGAGGGTAGTATTACCTTATTATTAAAGAGAATGTACCATTTGACTAGTAAAAATACTGTACTGTACTGTCCAGCCGTGTGGAGCTTTTCCGCCGCCCGGTTCCCGTTATTTCTGCCGATATATGTATATGCTAATTAGCCAACCTGAAGCACAGGAGTCCGGCCTGAAATTCCACCTCCTCTCCGCCCCTCTCAGTGACGCGCCATCCTCAGGTTGCACTGGCACGCCTCCTATTCTAATTGTGGCCCGCCTCCTGTCCTCTGCCCGGCCGCATTGTCCTCACGCCAGATCCCGAGCGCCGTCATCAGAGGCGTGTCAGTGCAACCTGAGGAAGCCGTGTCATGGAGGGGGGCAGAGAGGAGGTGGAATTTCAGGGGCCAGACCGGCTTCCTGTGCTTCAGGGCAGCTAATTAGCATATACATATATCGGTGGAAATAACAGGAACTGGGTGGCGAAATGAAAAAAGCTCCACACGGCCGGACAGTACACTGCAGCGCCGATAGGGCAGTATGTATGGCTCATTTTTACTAATCTAATGGTACATTGTCTTTAAGAGTTAAAGGCTTGTGCAATGTCTGTACTGAGGTTTTTTGTTTTTTTTTAAATGTTAATTTGCTGAATTCAAAAGTAACTTTTCAAATAGTCTTCAACAGAAACTTTTTGACGCAGATAGATCCAACAGACTTTCTGCACTTTCAGTGTGAAATAGAAACAGAGAGGCTTAGAGGGTTATACACTAGATCAGCTTGAGGACAGGGGGGAGAGAAACCTTGGAGGACTGTAGGCAGGCTGTACAAAGTAAGGAAAGCAGATACAAGGTAGACTGAAGGGATAATCATATAGGCTGTGAACAAGTATAAAAAAAATTGAGATGATACAGAACTTTGTACAGGATGTAGAAGCATAATAATAATTTTTTCTTTTTAAATAATATACAGTTTAATCGCTGTAATAAGTACGAAGTTCAAAAATGCTTAAAAGTTGAATAGTCTGTAAGCTTATGCATGCGAGCAGGGCCATTACTCCTCACGTATGGATAATTATATGTATATCTCTGTAATGTCTGATTTTTGTCTATGTACGTACCCCCTGAATTGTAAAGTGCTGCAGAATCTGTTGGCGCTAAATAAATAAATAATAATAATAATAATAATAATAATAATAATTATTATTATTATTATTATTAGTATTATTAGTATTGTTTTTAAAGCCCCAACAATACTGGATTGGGGGAAAAAACAATGGATCGAGTCCTGCTCAACAAATATGTGTACATAAAAGGCAGCTTTAACTCTATGTTTTGTGGGTACCATAAATATGCTTAAAAGGGTGCTCAAAATGGATATTTCTATTTTCGTCAGAAGGGTAATCTGACATTAAGCTTCTTACATGGAATCTCCACTGGTGGGAAAGCGCATGGTACTTCACCACATGGGGAAAAAAGCAGTACATGACACTAGAAAGAGAAGAATGGTTTGGGATGTGGCTGAAGCAGATGGTGCCTACAATTAGCTATAGCCACAATCAGTGCACTGGACCGTAGTGTGCTGAATGACATCAGTGGAGGACATATATGTATGGGGTCACAGTGCAGGTTTTCTATAGGTAACAAACCCAGGGGCTCATGTTCCTGGAGAATATTTGTCTGCATCAAAACAAATTGGCAGTATAAGCAGGTCTGTAAGAACCCCTCACTTGCACTAGGAGCTAAAGCCTGAGCATTTACAATCACGGATCATAGATTTTAAAGTGACTCTGTACCCACAATCTGACCCCCCCAAACCACTTGTACCTTCGGATAGCTGCTTTTAAACCAAGATCTGTCCTGGGGTCTGTTCGGCAGGTGATGCAGTTATTGTCCTAAAAAACAACTTTTAAACTTGCAGCACTGTGTGAAATTGGCGTGGCCTAGAGTGACTATGCCCTAGGATCGCAACACCCCTCCATCCCTCCTCCCTGTCCTCCTCATCACTAGTAATGCCCCCAGACAGGAATTTTCCTGTTCATCACTTGAACACTGCACAGATGCCTTAACAATCCAGCTCATGTGCAGTGTTTACACAGGTGATGAATTGGAGAAATTGTTCTAGGGGCATTCCTAATGATGAAGAGAGTGGGGAGGAGGGAAGGAGAGGCGGTGCAAGGTTAGGGCATAGACACTCTAGGCTACGCCAATTTGACACAGGGCTGCAAGTTTAGTTGTGGTTTCTTAGGACAATAACTGCATCACCTGCCGAACAGACCCCTGGACAGAACTTGGATTAAAAGCAGCTATCCAAAGGTATAAGTGGCTTGGGGGGGGGGGGGGTTCCGATTGTGGGTACAGAGTCGCTTTAACATTACAATAACATATAAGTATGTCCATCTTTACTTCCACGACACCCCAATACAGGTTTCACCCTTGCTTCATCAGGTGAAATATGGGTACAGAGTCGCTTTAATGAATGAATGAACTAAGAATCATGACAACTATCGGAGATGTGAACTGCAGTAAAGCTTTGTTTATATAATGGATATACATTATTATTATTATTATTATTTATAAACCATTTGCAGTAATTATTAATATTGGGTTGATAGAGGGAAAAAAGTTAGACTGTCACTGTGCGAAATGGACAGTTTAACTCATTCACGTACATGTATGTGGGGTAATATGAAGTAAAATAGTGGTTTCTCTGACCAATAATCCCCCCCCCCCCCGCCCAAAAATAAGCCCTATATTTAGTCATCTAACCAGATCCCTGACATTGGCTAGCCGAGCATCAGCCAATCACAGCCAGACTTATTTTGCTCCGCCCCCACCTGCTTAACAGAAGCTGTAGGGGAGAGAGGAGGGTTAAGAAGATGCACATTAGGGGACATTGAATATGGAGGGAAGGAATATGTGGGCCAACTAGGCAGGGGGTATAGAAAATGGGCAGAGAGGGATGTAGACAGTGTGGGGGAACAACTACAGAAGGGGAAGGTGAGTATACAGTATGGTGGGGGGGGACTACCATCAAAGGGGGGGGGGGAGTATACAGTATGGAGGAAGAACTACAGAACTAGAGAGGCCTAACTAAAGGGGAATTTAAAGTGTAGAAGTCTAACAACAGTGGGAAATGTTTCTCCGAAAATAAGCCCTACCCCAAAAATTAAGCCCTAGCCCTTGTTTTCCAGAGAAAAAAATAAAATAAGACCCCGTATTACTATCTTGTCGATTGGCAGGGTGCAGGAGGTCTCTTAATGTGAACAAATAAGATAACAGAAGAAAACAAGTTGCACGCAGCCGGGTATAATTTTATACCATGTTTATTCCATTTCTTGCTGCCTTTTATGACTCTATATGGACTATATTATAGGAAATGTAATTCACACATGCTGTTTTTCATTCAGAGGAAAATACAGATGAGGCTGCAGCGTGCAGGGAGCCAAATCGTCCTCCAGATCCAGGAATCACGGACGCCACTGTAATTGAGAGACATTCCCTACCAGATAACTATAGACTTTCATTTTCCTTTCGAATAATAGCTCTGCCGACAGGGTTCCAACCCAAACATTCGATGTTCTGTAACTTACAAGCTTACTGCCTTGAGCTGAGTTTCCTACACATTCCCCTGTTTCTTGCTTTCATTTGCCAGAGTACAGTTTATAGACACACATTGCTCAAAGCTTTTAAACATGTACGCTTGTTTCACAATATTTCCGTTCAAATGGTTTCTGTCTAATGAAACTCAATGTAAAGCAATAAAGAAGCACTTTTTTTTCCCCTCTTTGCCGGCTACACTTGGAACCTTCTCCCTCTCGGCTAGCAATGGAGAGCCTTTGATCTCACACAAAAGGAATTAGGAAATATTAGAGTTTCCTAAAGCGGCCCGGGTTGTCTCGGCGAGGCGAGATGTGAAATCTATTAACCTCTCATTGCCGCGTATGATGTCATCAGAATCTCGGCCCTGTAATTGTGTTTTCGTGTTCCAGCTGAAAACATGTGAACCAGGCTTACTAACCACAGATCTGGGCTACTTTATGGAAACAAAATGCATTGTAATGGGCTTAAACACTTATTCTGCCATCAATGCTCGGAACTTCACTCGTGAACGACAAATTGATGGGTTGCACGCTTAATTTATTCTGGACTTTTTTTTTTTTTTTTACTGGAGGCAACTCGACATGAAGTACATGAAGCTAAATGACAGCAGAATAAAAGAGACAGAGAAAAGCACCAGAAGCTCAAGGTGAGAAAGGATTGGCACCACTGGGGTTATTGGGGTGACTAACATTGATGGAGTAACCACAGGACATGACTGGGGAGTGAAGTGGCCAATGTGTCTACGTATATGCAGCGCTGTGGGAGTTATTATAGTCAGTCTCTAAAGGTCCCCATACACTTTAGACTTTCGTCGGTCGATTTGGCCGTTGGTCTAGTGCGTGTGGGCACACTAGATGATGTTGGTGGTGATAGGGGTTAGACATGATGGAAAATCACAGCTGACCCCTTTGTTCAGAGAGAGATAAGCTGCAGCTTACCCCTTCCCTTCCATAGAGAACACAGGAATGCTCGGCTGTGCTAAACATTCCTGTACATGTGTAGGCCAGGCCGGGGGTGGGAGATTTAACTAACGGCCTAACAATCGTTTCTCAGCCAGCTATCGAAAGTGTATGAGGGCTATAGGAGCAGTATGGGAGGAAGGGGGTGGAGGTGAGATGACAGTGGCCAATGCCATATATTTCTTAGGGCTGATTCCCAATGATATACACCCTCAGTGATTTTCAGCTACCATGCTCGGTGTACAAAAGTGCGTCAAATGTCCGTAACGGGTTTGAATCTAATTAAAGTGTTCAGTATGGGGTCTGAATATATTTAGTGGGTCTGCTGGGGGGTTTAATATTAATATAGGGACTTTTGTAGGCTCTGATTAGGGGCAACTAACGTATTGCGGTCATTTTGTGTGGGTGATGTCATGCCTTCACATGGTGACCAGGGCCACACATTGTTGCCACAAGATTGGTCTGACACCTAACCAATAAATGTCTAAGCACTACTTGTTTCACCAAGTCAGGTGACAGCATTGGCTCTGTTCCTGTCTACAGTGTTGTCCGTAGATCATCTGGGAAATATTAACTTTTCTCCAATCCACAGTATAGGGGGAAAGTAAGAAATTGTGGGGGGTCTGCCTTCTGCACCCAACATCCCCCCCCCCTCCGGCTGAGCTCCATATCGGGCCCCTGGTTTCTTTGTTATGAATAGAGCTGCAGGTGTAGCACATGACCCGCACCTCTATTCATTCCTATGGAGGTGCCGGAAAGAGCCGAGTGGGCCGGATACAGATATCGGCGGGGGTACGGAGGTTGGAAAGGTACTACGTGCAACCAGATAACCCCTTCTAGGGTAAAGAACAATACCTTAAGGCCCTTTTACATGGGCCAATTATTGGCAGATAGGAATGCTCGCTGCTTTTAATGGACTTCTGCAAAAGGGCAGCAATCAGCTCATTGGCTGATCACATGTATTGTATGGGCATGTAATTCATTGTTAGATGAAACGGTAATGTGCGGCCGACTAGGTTGGTAGGCCACATGACTAATTGGGCCTTGTATAGGTCAAGCAAATGTGCCTCAATCTCACTGATTTGAGCTTGTTTGTCATGTAAAAAGACAATTATATTTCATACCTCAGTCTAGTCAGCATCAAGCAGATTATGGCTTAAAGGGGCTTTTCAAGTAAATACAGGAGATTTATCAAACATGGTGTAAAGTGAAACTGCCTCAGTTGCCCCTAGCAACCAATCAGATTCCACTTTTTATTCCTCACAGACTCTTTGGAAAACGAAAGGTGAAATCTGATTGGTTGCTAGGGGCAACTAAGCCAGTTTCACTTTACACCATGTTTGATAAATCTCCCCCCCAAAAAAATCCTTAGTCTCACTTGCCCTAATCCCCCACCACATCTGCCCCACATTGTCGAGTTCTAAATGCGTAGTGCTTTTTACTTTCTTTTCAATATGCAGGAAGCAGTGACCTCCCCCTCTTGACCAATAGCGGAGCATGCTGGTCAGTCAGGACTGGGCACAGTGAGACAGGCAGGGGATCAGGGCAGGTGAGCACAAGATTTTTTTTTAGCCTTCGTTTTAATTTCATCCCAGGTACACGCCGTAACTTTCTTAGATAAAACTGCAATTATAGTTGTAACACAATTCATATATAGGCTTTAAGAATGTAATAGGGAAGAAGGGGTCCCATTTTATTACATCCGTTGAAGGGGTTTGAACTTACAACAAACAGGTCTGAACAAGGTTGTAAATTAAATAAGCAATAACAAAACATCAAGTGTAGAACATGTAACTCACTGAGAATCCGTAGAAGGAGTACACAACTATATATTTAGCAAAACAGCAAAATATATACACATAGCAGTACCGTGGCAGGGCAGGTTACTCACTCTCATAACACAGCTGTGTCACCTCAATTCAACTTTGCAGCAGCAGTAAATTGTGGATTAGCACTGCTTAACTACTAATTGAATAGATATGGCAGTCAAGCCTTTGGTTGGTGGGTTTCAGGAATTACCATAAAAGGGGGGGGGGGGGGGCTGAAGGCAAGGGGAACCCACCACAACAATGCAAAGAGACAAGGACATACTGCCCGGAGGGTCCTACCTACATTTGGACTCTGAATAATTTAATTCGCTTCTGATCAGAGATGGGTAAATCAATTCAGCAGCGATCAAATAAATTCCAAATTTCCCGAAAGTTCGATTCAACAAATTTATAACTTTTGAGGTTTGTTTTAGATGATTTTTATGTGATTTTTAAATGGTGTCTGTTGCTACTACTCTACACAACCCTACACATCTCCTGCTTTGTCCGTCATTATCCATGGATAATCATGGATAATTTTTCATGGATCATGAAAAACAAGCTACAGAGTAGAAAAAAATGAGGAGTCTTATCGTTGGCACTCCAATGGCTGCAAAGCTCAATAATCCAGGAAATAGAAGTAATGAGGGCCCTGTTTGAGTGGAGTGGCACTTGTGTATGTGCATTTGAGCTTTGGCAGTACCATAGAGCACCAGTGAGCATCTTTAAGTGCCATTCCACTCAAACAGGAGCACCCAGTACAATGGTTCTCATGATCAATGGGGGTCCCCATTAGTCGGTACCCAACCACACACTTATCCTGTAAAAAGCTAATAAGGATGGTTTGGATGGTTATTCTCAACTCATAAAGAGATATTTTCCTACGATATGCTAGCACCAAAATGTACACATGGACAATTGGTATCAAAATGATGTAAGGTTAAACCTTTAACTGAGCTTCCTCTGGACTACATGGTTTGCAAAAGAAGCTATGACTTCAAGACTATGTGCAAACACAAGCAAAATGACAGCCGTTTTTATTGGAGGACTGTTATTTATTAAAAAAACAATGTCCGATATTATAAGAATAACGCCCTGTAATTTGAAATAATGGCCGTTATTTTATCATATTTTAATCACTGCCCCACCCCCAGAGCGACGACTTGGCCCACTCTATACATAATCATTAGTAGGAGCGTGATGTCTGGAGGGCTGATAGGTACTCTGGGGGTGGGGCAAAGGCCTAAACTGCCTTACCGTACAGAACATTACATTAAAACATCACGGGAACGGCACAGAGGATGAAGGTAAGAGACACACCTTCATCCTCAGCACCCCAAGCACTATAGGGAGCTATCAGTAAGTTAGATTCAGCTAACCTGCTGAAAGTTCCACTTTAAGGGTATGCGCACACTACGGAAACGCAACGTAAAATCCGGTGGGCGGATTCTGTGGTCCGTCAAAAGATTGAACTCATTCATTCTTTGGACTGACAACGAAATCAGCCTGTGCATAGAATGGAGTCTATAAAACGGGCGAAGACACGCGCAGGGGATTACACAACGGATTTTACGCTGCATTTCTGTAGTGTGTCCATACCCTAAGACATGCTATATGTACAATGAGGTTTGCTGACCCACTATAAAAGCCCCTGAATTAACTCATTTCACCACCTCTACTTAGATTCTGTACACTTTTTTTTTTTTTACACTGTACACATCTTTTTTCTACACTCATTTAGGGACTGTAAAGTCAACAAAACTATTTTGTCAAGGGGGCACAGAGAAGAAGAACAGAGTACAATGAAGTATACATCTGCGGGCAAATAAATGGTTAAATCCCAAACTCTTTGCTGCAGCCCATGAGTCTGACAGTAAATTAAGGCGAAGGCCAGAACAGTGAGCATTGCTCATAAACCATAATTGCTATGGAATAAAACATGAGGATTTTGACAAGAATACAAAATCTCCCAAATCCTGGAGTTCTAATAATAAAGAGGTAGCCATGCTTTACCATTCCGCAAAACAGATTTTTAGACTTTTCCAGGCTATCGTCTAAACTCTGAGTAACAACCAACATTACAACGAGATCATTACATCCAAAGGTTAAAACTAAGTTCATGAGCTTGCTTAGTACTAAAGATTTCAGCTTCTGTTCTCTTAATCTGCCCAAAGTCTCATAAAAAATAATAAAAAAAAAACTGGGATTTTTACAACTGAGATAGAGTAAGAGGTGTCATCCATGTCAATCAATAATATACGTATATATAGAAATATTTCCCCTGATGAAGCAAGTGTGAAACCTGTATTGGGGCGTGGTGGAAGTAAAGATGGACATGCTTATATGTTATTGTAGTGTTAAGTTGTGCTGTGTACTGTTCTTAGTAGCTATCAGTATTTAAAAGGAAGAAAAAAAATTAAGATGGAAACTTGGTGTCTGTTTCCCACCTGTGTTTTATCCACACGAGTGACACTTTAAGTATTAACTTAAATGGAAAGCAGTAAGTAGAATTTTCATTTAGAATTTTTGGGAGAAAAAAAAGTAAGCGGTGTGAACAGAGACCTATCAGTACTTTAGTGCTGCTGTGTGGATATGAATGGATCAGGAAGGATTCATTGCCTCAGAATGTAAGCACAGTTACACTTCCATTCCCTTACAGCATGCAAAAATTGAGCACGTCCTTTTAATCAGTCATATTTTTAAATTACACCCTACTAAAACCAGGTTCATATTTTTTCTTTTCATAAAAACAGGTTCATATTTTTAAATTAATTTAAAAAAATGTGAAGATTATTGGGGAAGTTTTGTGAGGATAGTCAGCGTTCCGCTCCATGAATTTTATACAAATCCTTTCACGTTTCGAACATAAATTATTTAAACAGTTCCTCATTTTTCTCCTTTAAGAGATGGAAACTGGAAATTTTGTGATTTTAACCTTCCTACTGCACGAGAGGTGTGCAAAATACTTGAGGTAAAACTGTTAATCTGGGACTAGCCTATAAAGCAGCTCAAGTAACAGGACTTAGACAGATCTGTTTGAAGTGAACAGTGTTAGTAAGGGCAGCAAGTGCCCACAGATGCAGTCACCACAAATTCCTCCCCCTCCAATGTCAATATAACAGAGAGAAGTGTAGAGCTTCAATGCTCACATTCAGCCTTATGTGTGTTAATTCAACAAATTGCTGTGCTTCTAGTGTATTCTCGCCTGCACAAATTTGGTCACGTGGTCCCCCGAAGACAATAAACTTCTGACCCCAGACAGCCATCTTGTAGTTGGACGACATTGCAAACATGCTTTTGGATAAGGCATGAAACATACTAAAAGGGAATCTGTTAGTTGGTTTATGTCACCTTAAATGAAAGTAGCATAAACTAGTAACAGAAATGCTGACAGACAAGACAACTGACAATCTGCAGCTGTTGGGCAGAGTGTGCTGGTGCTCATGAATATCCAGGACTATTGAGCGCTAGTTTGTGGTGCTCAGAGTCCTCACTATTCATCATAATATCTCCAAATTGGCTGCACAGAAGAACATAAGTGATATATCATTCTATTCAGCTTATCTGTGATACCTTCAAGATGTCTTCACTTAAAAGTTACATACATAACTTTTTTTTTTCTTCAAATTTTACAATTTTCCTACTTATATTCTAAAATATTTCCAAAATATTAGTTTTCATCATCACCACCATGCCTAAAACTAAGCTGAGAATCCCTGTTCTGTCATGGTGTCTCTGGAAGAAAGTAGCCATGTTTTTTTTAGCGCTAGATAACCCCTTTAAAACAGCTCAAAGAATATGGCTGCTCAAAAATAATGTACTACAAATTGAAATTAAGAGGGAAAAAAAGTTAAAATGATAAAATAGTAAATTTTGAAAAAAAATTAAAACAACATTACAGGGTCTTACTCCAATAAGTAAAAATAAACAATAATAATAAAAAAAAGTATACATATAGAATTGTCTGTGATTTCCAAGAGTGTACAAAATTTAATCTATTTTATTAGTCTGTTTTATTATTTTTGTATCTCACTGGTAGGCCATGCTAGTAATAGTGACCATAGAGCCATAAGTCTTGACCATGACTAGCGACTGACAGATCATCATCGAGTCCAATTGATTGGCATTTAAATACTGGTTTCCTGAAGAAGTTGGAAGCCATCCTAGGGAGTCCTGGAATACTTGGGTACAGCCTAAGAGGGAGATTTATCAAACATGGTGTAAAGTGAAACTGGCTCAGTTGCCCCTAGCAACCAATCAGATTCCACCTTTCTTTTTCCAGTCTATGAGAGTCTATGAGGAATGAAAGGTGGAATCTGATTGGTTGCTAGGGGCAACTGAGCCAGTTTCACTTTACACCAATCTCCCCATTTCAATCCCCCCCTATGTCCGTATTTATGTTTTCCAGGACTCCCTAGGGCTGTGTCCAACTTCTTCAGCCAGCAATAATCAAATGGCCTATGCCTATGAGTGGGCAGTGTGTTAGGAATGGCTGTTGGCCGATAGCTACAGAATGTGTATGACTACTTTAAGATAAAGCACCATTATATTTTTTTCTCCCCCCAAGTTTTCAAAAAGTGAACGTTTTACTCTACTACTTAACAATAATACATTTTAATGTATCTCGAAGGGTCAGTCTGCCTTTATTTTTGCCAATAAAGCATCCTCGGGAGAAAATAGATTGTTTTCTTATGCAGAAGAGGCAGAGGCCACAATGAGATGAGAAATAAATGTTGCCAGTAAGAGGACGTCACAGTAACCACACACTGCTGGAACGGTCAAGAACGGCTTCTGTTCCAAACACATAAACCTGGGAACTGCACAAAGTGACAGATCTTAGGCAACACCACCCAGTATTGGTGGCCGGTAAATGCCATGTTACATGAAAAAAATAAATAAAGAAAGAAATATACACAGACAGTAGATTTAAGTATGTCAAACATAGCTTATCATTCACTTATATAAGTCTACATAAAACAATGGTCACTATTTAAAAATTATGAGGAATCAGCCAATGAAATAGTCTAGTAAAGCCCTACTTGGAATGAAGCTCTCCCGGCGATCAGGGTTTTGGTTTTTCTAAGCTCCAGTATTCAGCGGTTATCCCTTGTGAAAGCTGTGTGTGGTCGCTCACTTCCCCTACAGCAGACACTTCAGGTTAATGTAGAAATCAAGTAGATTGACGACTGATAATACATGGGCACATCAAGCCCGGAAGAGTGGGGCCTGCTCATAGCAGCAGCTGAATATCCTGATTTACAGGGTGGAAGACTCTATAGTGTTAAGCTAATCTGTTTGGGTTCGGCAACGTTCTCCGAACGTTCGGTACTTGATTCCCTGCGGCTGTAGAAGTTGAATGCAGCCCTAGGTCTTCCATGATAACATGGGTACAGCCTATGGCCATATCCATGTTTCCCAGGACTCTCGAGGGCACCATCTAAATTCTGCAGCTACGGGAAATCAAATACAGAGCTCTTCTATCACATATCTATTTATTTCCATTTTGAAACCCGGTAAACATTATATTAGGGAGTTGTCACAATGAGTACGGTTTCAGAACTTTCCTAGTTTGATAACTTAAAGGAGAAGTTCGGACAAAATGATGATTTTCAAGCAAGGGGGGAGGAACATACATAATAAACATGTGCCTCTGCAGTGCTGCCTTACTGCTTCGGGACTACCGCTGGGCTCCTGGATAATCTTCTCCAGGGATGTCACGACTCGGCAGTACTACTGATATCAGTGCTCAACAATGGGAGCCATGATACCATTAATACTGACAGTGACTGGTGCATTGGTCTGCCGCAAGAAAACAATGACAGTGTCACCCACCGGAGCTTTTGTGCTGGATCGGCATAGGACTTTTGAAAAAAGGTTACATATGTGACTCACTGGTTTTAAGATTGCAATGATATAAATATTAAGAGAATTAAAATAAAATAAAAAAAATGCGGGCAGGGGTAGTAAGAACATAATAATCAAGTCACCCTCTGGTCTTCTGTATCTTCCAGTCTTGTGCCATGACTCCACTCATTCAGCCAGTCAGTGACAGTGGTGGGACACCTCTGCAGTCACTGACTGGCTGAGCGGGTAGTTTCTGGTATGTCATGACAAAACAGGAACCCAGAAGATAAATAACCCTATAGATACTGCGGTCAGCAAGACCGCAGCATCTATAGGGCTCTAGAGAAAAATTCTCCCTCTACCGAAGTGATCGCAGAGCCCCGATGGTAGCCATGGAAACCGGAAGCTTCAGGCTTCCGGTTTCCTGGCTATGGAAGCCAGTGGGGTCGGAAGGGAATGCTGGGCGCGCGGGGCGCACGCCCGTGAGCTCTGCCTCCTCCCCTTTCTCCCCTGCCGCTGATACAAGATAGTAACAGCGGTAGGGGACAGACATAGGGCCCTATTCCACCGGACGATTATCGTTAAATCGTTCGAATCTAAATGATAATCTTTCGGTTGAAATGCAGTTAACGATTCACGACCAAACGAGAAATCGTTGATCGCTTTATAAGACCTGGACCTATTTTTATCGTTGCTCGTTCGCAAAACGTTCGCAAATTGTTCGCATTGAATAAGACATCGTTCGGTCGTTTGCAATAGACACGAACGCAATAGCGAATAAATCGCAATTACGATCATAAGTAACGATTATCGTTCCATGGAAATGAGTGAACGTTTTCAGGTCTTTCGCAATAGTGGTCGTTTGAGATCGTTAACGATTATGCAAACAATAATCGTCCGGTGGAATAGGGCCCATACGGACATCAGCTTATGGAATCATTATTATCCAATAAGCTGATGTCCAATCATGACCTGGGCATTGAGGCATCAATGACCCCAGGTCGTAAAAAGGGTTAATATAGTAGTTTATGTATCTATAGCTTTCATGTGGTAAAGTTACAGCAAGTCTACATGTATCCCCCCCCCCCACAAAAAAAAAAAATATTATAATGATAAATAAAAATCACAGCAATGTATTATTATTATCCCACAAAAATTCATCTTAGCAACTGCTCTTATGATCTTATGATTAGGGTAATAAAAGCCGTTAATGATAAAATGAAACACTACTATTTTTCACAAGACACATTACAAAGCCAATAAAACAAATATTACAGCGATTTAGGAAAGCAATCTCTTTTCCACAACCAAAAGGAACCATTTCTGAAATACATCTTAAGCAAAGTTTTGTCCCAAAAAAGGTGACAGGACAATAATAACATAATAGTAACTAACCACAAACAGCGTAAAAGAAAGGAATAAAGAGCGGCATGTTAGGCAGGACAAAGTTTTCCATTGGAAACACATCCACTTTACATTATTCTCCAGATGTATAATAAAACGTATGTCGGATACCTAATTGTATGTGATTAAAGGTTTTCTGACTATTTACATTTAATTGCCATCATTAAACGGGTAATTTTTTTTAAAAAAAAATTCTTAAGAAAAAAATTTGACCAATAAAGCTATATATATATATATATATATATATCTAAAAATGAGAAAACATTGCTTAAAGCTACAGTACCAAAATGTTCCATGGCCACCCAAGTACAGTAAAGATGTATAAAAAAAAGTAAGAACTGTATGTAGCCTGACCACACACAGATTGTGGCAATGTATATATGCATATTAAGGGAAATTGTACAACAATGTTAGGGAACGTAAATGTTGAATGTGTGCCATTTCCTGACTGATAGCTCTCAGGAAGACTTAAAACTATAAAATTACGGGTGGGAAAAGAAATCCAAAGGCTGAAACCTGACAGACGTACACATAAGCAAAAATATTCTATATTTTTTGAATTGGGGGTTTAAATTATTCAAGTTTAGTTTTTCAAAAATATTTATTTAAAACAAAAAAAGTAAAAAAAATTCTGTTTTATTATTGCCAAGGAGTTAATAAATTACAAGTAATAATTTTTACAGAAATGCGAAGTCTCCGAAGCTGGTGTGGAAATAAAACGAGAACTGGGAGAAGACTAATTAAAATAACGTGTAAAAAGGTTATGTAGAAAATAAAATTCTGCTGTGGCCGAAATATTACATTCCAATGAATTGAGCGCCTAGACTTTTTTTTTATTTATTTATTATATTATTCTGTAAGGAAAAACAGTGAAATTTATGTGAGAAGGAAAAGTTGGTGGAGTCACAATATTAATTACCGAACGGATGCGCGTTTTCACAAAGTACACAAATTAAAGCTGATATAGGAAGCTTAGCTTTTATGGTTTGTTCGGTGTAGACCAAGGCTACAAATAGTGGCTTCTGTATAATGGGGAATGTTTTATGGTGAAGGATTTTCATGTTTTAGCTTATAACTCTGTGCATTTTTTTTACCCACCTTAATTTTTATTTTTTTTACTTTCATAACACAAAACAAACAGTTGTTGCTAACACAGACATACACAGAGAGCCCATTTATACTCACATTAAAAGGGAAAATGGCACCTTCAAAATAGGAAAGCAAGAAACGGGCTAGTGAAGAAGCATAGCTTAATGAAATAAATAAAAAATAATAATAATTATAAATATATATATATATATATATACACGTATATACAGGCAATTAAAATCAAAAACAAAACTAGTACATAAACTAAAAAATTAATCACTGAGTGATAAAGAAAATAAAACATTTGATTAAAATTAATAACTAAAATAAAATAATCAAATTAAAATTTAGTTATTCTATATTACTTATGAATGTAACACTACTACAATGTACAGCAGCCTGGATCGCACACAGAGCGAAAAATAATTTCTAATATATTCATGTCTGGCATGAGAATGGCGTTCAGTGAAAATCCTTCTAGTGTCTCATACTGTTTTCATTAAGGGAAACTGCACAACCGAGGCAGAAGCAATGGTACAGTATGTAAATCATTAGATAAAGTGGTACGTTAAAATGGTATCTGTAGGAAACAAAATAATATATTTCCTGGAATACTCCTTTATTGCGTATTTTAATTATTTTTTTCTAATTCTGTTTAGAAAAAAATATATATGCAGTGGTACCTTGGTTTAAGAGTAACTTGGATTGTGAGCGTTTTGCAAGAAGAGCTCACAGTTTTTTATAAATTGTGAATTGGTTTAAGAGTATTGCTTTGATTTAAAAGCCCTCTGTACTGGGTGAGAGGGCAAGTGGGGGAGGGGCATGGTCCGCATTGCGTGGTCTACAGAACTTTCCTAATCATGGCAGATCCACGTCAGGCTGTGGCTTGCATCAGGGGACAGGACTGTGGTGGTAATCTCTTCATAGCTGTAACCTGTCTCTCCCTGGAAATATCCTATCTAGTTCAATGGCCCAAATGTAGTCGGTTGGGTCGAGAGAACCTGTTTGGCTGTAAGGGTATGTTCACACTGAGCAAATGCGGCGGAACTCTCCGCCTGCCTGATTGTGACACTGCTTCTCTATGTGAGGGCTCACGTGCCTCCGCTCTCCACGCAAAGAATAGACATGTCATTTCTTTGAGTGGAGAGCGGTGCACGCGGAGGCGCATGAGCCTTCCCATAAAGAAGAAGTATCATACTGAGGCAGGCTGAGAGTTTTGCCACATCTGCTCAGTGTGAACATACCCTAAGCATGTTTTTCAGGTGGTCCTCGGGCTGTATTAACTTTCTCTATGGAGTTGACAGACAGTGGAAATAAAAAGCCAATTGCTTGTGCAAACCCGAACCTCAGCAGGTTTGCTCTTCTCTAGTAGTCAGCTAAAGATCCCACTTGAGTCCCAGTCTAAGCCAGGGGTGTCAAACTCCTGATCCAGGCATGATGGAAATTGTAGTTTTGCAACAGTTGGAGGGTCGCGAGTTTGAGACTTGTGGTATACACGTTTTATACAACCAATAGTCGCTAGCTAACTATGCTCAGGTCACTTAATGGAATGGGGCCTGTGCCGATCTAAGCACAGATACACCAGCAGCAGATCTCCTACAGTATCCAAGCCCAGAAGGCCCCAAACATGTAACCAGCCTTGTACGTACTAATATGACAAATATCCTACAGTGTGATAAAAATGAGGGTCTGAAAATCAGAAAGTACTCTGTCAAACTCCTCTGACCTCAAGTCGTGACGCTTTTATGGTGCTGAGGAGGATTATGTGACCACAGAGAGCCAACCTGCGATAAGCAGAGCCCGGGCTGGAGTGTGAAAACTTTACAGCCCTTTGGGCAGGAGTTTGCTGTGTGGTTACAGATGAAGAATTCTCGAATATACATTGTATTGAAGAAAGAAACAAAAAGCGGGATTTTTCTGAAAGTCTTACATGGTCTTCAGAGATAAGAGACATCCCCCACGTCCCAGTCATCAATAGATTATCTTCAGTGCATAAGGCATACGTAGTAATATTCCAATAAACTTATGTGACTCTCATAGAGAATGACTCAGTCAGCGTTATATATCCGGTTTTGATCCAACTTATAAGATAGGACATTGCATCCTATAAATCCACCTTATAATCCTTTTACACGAATTCGCCCAATCGAACGATTAACGATTTCAAAGTTATGTTTTTTTATAACAATCAGCTTTTAGACGGATAAATTGTTTGAAAAAAATCGTTATTGCGATCATTCTAAGATCGCTTAAGCCCATCTCACACATAGGGTGAATCGGTGGAAGGCTGTTTAGACGAAGCGATCTGCGAATTTTAAGTGAACGAACAACAATGATTTGAGAACATGTTGAAAGACAAAGATGAGCGATTTCTCGTTCGCTGTGTTTACACGAGCTGATTATCATTCAAATGCGATTGTTATCGCGAAAATTCGAACGATAATCGCTCCATGTAAAAGGATCATTAGTCATGTTTATTAAAACCCAGTTTAAGGGATATAATCACATGTAGCATATAAACCTGTACACAGGTAACTTGTGTGTAACTGGGGAGTTTTAACCCCTTCACGTCAGCCATATGTCTATATAAACATTCCTACTGCTTATGCCCTGTGCAGCTGGAATGTATATAGATGACACGAGTGGGGCGCTACTTCAGTGTGAACAGCACCTCATACATTAAAGTGCCAGGAGCTGGTACAATGACGCACAGCAGCGACCGTGCTGCTGTCCACCATTAACCCCTAAAACACTGTGATCTATAGCAATAGCTGTGTTTAAAGGGGAACTATAAGCAGGTTAGACGAATATAATCTTCTGATAGCCCTCTATAGCGCCGGGATGCTGAGGAGGAATATATGTGTCTCACCTTCCTCCTCGGTGCCGATCCCACCCTGTTAGTCACCCTTTTTTTTTTTTTGCTGGAAACACTGTTAGGAGTGCTACCCCGTCCCCACTGCGCCATCCGGTGTACCCTCTCCATTGATAATCTGGATGACGCTATGGGGGCTGGAGCAGTGATCCTGGCCAAAGATTACGCTAACAGCATGGGACCAGCCCCGAGGAGAAAGGTAGGAAACATATCTTCCTCCTCAGCGTTGCAGGCGCCATAGAAGGCTATCAGCATGTTAGATTTGTCTAACCTGCTTATAGTTCCCCTTTAAGGAGGTCAATGACAAGAGATGTACCTGTAACTGACTAATCGGAAAAGTGCAGGGGGCCCGATTGATTTCCCTGACTGCTAGGGGTGAAATACTTACCTCTGAGCAGCTTAATCAACGATTTACTCATAGAGTTTGCCTCCGGCACATAATACTGATGGCACCGGATTGAAGAGTATATGCAATCTAATGATTGCATGTAATAGTCCCCTAGGAGGACTTAAAAAGTGTAAAAAAAAAAAAAAACACAAATGAAAGTTTTAAAAAATATTACAAAGCCCCTCGCCCAATAAAAATGGAAATCACCCCCTTTTCCATTAAAAAAAGAAAAATATGTTAAAACAACAACATGTTGTCATGGTTCACAAAATTAACCCAAAAAAGGCCTCGTAGGTAGAAAAAAAAGCATTATGGCTCTTAGAAGGCGAGAAGAGCTTTGCTTTACTGTTACTGCGGATATTCGTGCATTAAAGAGGTTGTCCAGGAAAAAATCCCTTTTCCCCTATCCACAAAAATGGAGATTTTTTAATAGAAGTAAATGACAAATCTCTGGCACTTTCTGGCACCAGTTGATGTTAATTTTATTTTTTATTTTTTGTGAACAACCCCTTTAAAGTGGAAATTAACCAGTGGCAAGGATGGGACATTAGGAACGTAACCTCCCGGAAACACTGACAAAACCAATTGAAGTTACGTAGATACCTAAGAGCACTGGATACATTACAGAAGCCAGGCCGCCAATGACTCTAACAGAATTACATCTAGCACAAATCATTTAGGAGTCCCTTTTACTGAATATTATTTTTACTTCTGTTTTACAACAAGTCTTGGCCATATTTGTCTACAGAACCACTAACAAACCCTAAAGTGCTGCAACCTGTCCAACAGTAATTCTTCTGAAAACATGGCGGGTTCCACGCAAACTCCATACTGGAGCGGATGCCAGTAGGTGCGCACAATTATTGTCAAGAGTCTTCTCACTGTAAAACCCAGAAGTTTACAAGAAGGATTTGCTCTAGGCTTGTGAATAGGTAGCAGTGGTACAACAACCCGGTCAACTAACTTCCCACACATATTACTTCTATAAAAGAGTCTACGTTAAAGGTTAGAATATGTGTTTCCTCTGGATTGAAATCACTGAACAATAAGGTGGTTAAATTTCAATTAGTTTTCCTCCTGCAGGAAATGTCAGGCCAGCCAATCATTGACTAAAGGGCTTTTTACCCGGACCGATTACCGGCAATCATCATTGCTAGAAACTATAATTCGGCCAATAATCGTCCCGTGTCAAAGTGGAGGACGGGAAAACACCCGATCCTTGGCTGATTGCATCTGTAGAGCTCACTTCAAAATTTATCATTATTGGCCGCACATCTTCCTGTATGAACAAGAGATGTGCGGCCAATAGCAAAAGGAAAACTGATAGCACAGATATGATATATATGTGCTGTTAGTTTCCACATGCCATCACATCAGCAGTATACAGTATACTTACCATAAAAGCTGCTTGTGATCCAGCATCTTGACCTTTTTGTTCTGCTCCCGACCTGCTCTCCGTCCCTATCTCATGTCCCCGCTCCTTCAGAGCGACTGACATCCGAAGGAGCGGTGGGGCGGGAGATGCATCTTGTTAGAAAGAAGGTAAATATGTTGGATCACAGCAGCGCTGATGGTAAGTATACCCCTACTCATGTAATGGCATCCAGAAACTGGCAGCTGTCAGTTTCCCTTCTTTAAATGGCCAAATGAACAATATAGGCATCATGTGGCCTGGCTACTCAATAAATTGTGCCATGTACAGGCAATGCAAATGAGCGTCAATCTCACTGATCGGTGCTCGTTTGCGTCCTTGCACTTCCCCATGTCAGGGCGTGTAAAAGGACCCTAGGGAGGATCATCGCTAATGGTGACTGGTTAAGTGGACATTTCCAGCAAGAATGAAAGATCACAGGAAGCAGATGAGAGCAGTGGGGACATCCAACCTTTGGAACACCAGCTGCTGCTGGTTGGGGCAGATGGGTGTAGTTTATTTTTTATTTTAATATGATTGCCACAGTATTCTGGAATATTTTATTTTAAAGGGGTTTTCCCCCAAAATGAAATTGCTGAAACAGCACCATATCTATTGGTGGGCTGGGTCTAGTAGTCAAACTTACCTTTAATTTAGTGAGAATGATAGGAAGTGAGCAGGATTCATTGTTATTACCTTGTACAGACAGGTCTGCCTGCTGCTGGACTCTACGCCATGCTGATTTTTATTTTTTGTCTCCTACCGCTCAACTCCCTTTTACAATCCTCTCTATCTGGCTGGTTATGACTAAAAAAATAATGTATATAAAAACAATTATGTATACAGTATTACCCACATAAGAGACCTATAAATCGGATAATAAAAGGTCTGATGCAGAGGACAGGTGGCAGCCGGCCAAGCCTGACATAAAGCTGCGAAAATGAGGACTGGCATGTGGATGGCTCTTTATATTTCTCTTCCACACATTGTTGTGATATTGAAAACGACGGCTTACAAAGATTTTCTTCCAAACACCAATAAACACATCCATCACATGTGCAATCCAGTCTTTTGAAATTCTAGAGTCCTGTTGATTTAACTGGGAAAGTTGTCACAAATTAAACCTTGTAATCCAAGTACCTGGCACCAGCCACTTTCTGCAACCGAACCCAAGACGGCCGACATGATCAGCAACAGAGTGTAAACAAACTTCACATGAATGGGTCGGCCACAATAATCACATGATTGGATTTCTCCGAGGAGGAGACACTGAAATTGTAAAGTCTCCGTTTCAGCAGCTCAGATCTCGGACAGCTCGTGCTCCATGAAATATGAAAGTGAAATACATAGGAGCCATATGAATGTGGGGCATGACAGCAAGGTCTCCTCCTTCCACCATAATGGTTTTGTTGCCTTCAAAATTGCTGATCCATTGGTGTAGTTTGGAGTCCATCCACACAATAGAAGTAAAGAGACCCAGACCATTTATATCACAGTAAGGGCTCTCGGAAAATGCACAAATTGTGGAAGTCGGTTGAGTGGATTGGTCCATATTGGCAAACACGAGTAGTATACGGACCATTTATTACGGATGATGCTCTACCGGCTGATATCACATCCAACAGAAATTTGGCCGAGCACTGCTAGCTGGGAGGGTGACTGGTAGAAGGATTTGACAAACTCAGAAGTCCATAGCCATTGAGTGTTCAGCAACAACAAGCGTTTACACAGTCAACAGCACAATACCAGCAAGAAAAAAAGATAGCGGAACTCACCACTTGGTTGCAATGTTAATTTTTATTGATTGCTCCACAGTAGAGATGGGGAGGCCATCTGGTGATAAACCACAATGCAACGCTGCTTATAAACAGAGACAACTAGGTCCTCCAGGTTGTTATGACAGTTTACAGTGTCCTCCAATGACCATACAATGTTAAATGTTAATGCCATGAAATAAAAATATACCACAGCTTCAAATCTAAAAATGAAAAATTTGCATAATAAAAGTAAAAATTTTATTACTTGTATTACATTTAAATAAGATAATCCAGGGGGCTATTCCAAGAGAAAGCTTAATCCAGAACTTTACTAGTTTCCCGTCACTAGGAGGAGTTTTTTGTGGGAGCTCAGATAAGGGTAACATAGTTAAGGTTCCCATACACACAAGAGGCCACCCTTCTGCTGTTTTGTTGGCGGAAAGAAGGATCACCATTCCAACACCTAGGCCCATGCCTCTTAGTATATCCAGTGTGACCTGCGCTTGTCGCAGAAATCTACACCTGTTCCAGAGCAGTTGGAGATTTCCGCCATGATTTACACCTGTTTCCAGGCTTATATCATGGGAAATTGAGCAAGGGAGGAAGCTACCGAGTGGATTGGGCACAAATCAGTGCCTTTTCCGTGGCATATGCCAGGGGCGCAATTCATAAATATGCCCCCTAATGGTTTTGTTTTCAGGGAAATAAGCAGCTGCCAGAGGTATTCATCAGTGGTTTATTTCACTAATAGAGATAAGCAAACCTGGAGCATGCTCAAGTCCATCCGAACCCGAACGATCGGCATTTGATTAGCGGTGGCTGCAGAAGTTGGATAAAGCACTAAGGTTATCTGGAAAACATGGATACAGCCAATGACTATATCCATGTTTTCCACATAGCCTTAGGGCTTTACCCAACTTCAGCAGCCGCCGCTAATCAAATGCCGAACGCTCAGGTTCGGATGGACTTGAGCATGCTCCAGGTTTGCTTATCTCTATTAACCAACCATTGGGAAGACATGAATGGTTGGTTGGATGAACTGAGTGGACATGGGTATGAGAACAGGACGAAAGCTGCCAAACTACTGAATGCTTAAAGGGAATCTGGAAATTCATGTTCCCAACTGCTGACACTGTTAGACAGCTGGTACGACAAGGGGACACATGGAAACTTTTATGTATCTGTCTGTGCTTTCAGAATGTAGAAAAATAATTTTATTCTATATTACAAAGAGTCAAAGAGACTTTCCCAAGCTCCTTAAGTGCAGCACGCTGTAATACCATTACACTCCCCCTCTCATGCCTGACCCTGCATGGATGCCCAGGTGTCAATCAAGCAGGGAGGGGGGGGGGGAGAGAGGAGGCATCCAGCTTGTAGCAGATCAGGAGCCGGGATAGCCTCTTTGACTCATTGTACTATAGAATAAAAGCCTTTTCCTACACCCTGGAAGCACAGTTGGATATATGAAAGATATCTTCTGGAACCCAACCGAATTCCTGTTTTTCTGCTGGCTTCCACTGACACTTCTTTTAAGTTAGGGAATGGAAACACAGATGGGACCTGAGGATCGCACAATGGGAGGAGGAGGAAGGGAGTTAGCTATGTTTTGCATTAAGTAGATTTTTAAGTGTACCCTCACCCCACTTGTGTGCAGTTGCTCCTGCCGCCAGAAGGTGGAGTAACTATGGATATAACCACGTTTGGTGAGTTCCATGCACAAGCCCTATTCTAAGTTCAGTGATTGGCTGAGTGGATAGTCAGTAAGCAGTGACCCAGAGACTGAAGCAAGAGCGTGACGAGGGAGCGCAAACAGGTAAGCATGGGTCGTTTATTATTCTTACTGGCAGCTAATCGGTTAAATATGACTTTTACTACATTTTATTTTTTCATTTTCATAATTTTTTCCCGTGTTCAGGCCCTATTACACAAAGCGATTATTGGTTGTATTTGGCTGATAATTGCTTTGTGTAATAAAAGACAATGATCAGCCGACATGCACGACGTCAGCTGATGGTCATCTTTTAGATAGCAATGATCTGCTGCCGTCACTTTGTGTAATAGCAGTGGCAGCAGCAGACTGCCGCTATCTCCTATGGGCCCCCCAGGATGATCTGAAGATCGTCCTGGGAGCCTCCCTGCAGAGGGCCCGCCACCCGCTTGCTGTCAGAGAGCGAAGAACGAGGAGAAAGCGTGAGCTGACCTGACAGGTGGGTTCTCAATTACTCATGGTGATCGTCCTGTGTTATAGGGCCTTTAGGCTGTGTTCACTAGGGATGGTCTGAATCTGCTGAGGTTCGGGTTCGTATGAACCTGAACGATCGGCATTCGATTCCCGCTGTCTGCCCGCTCCGTGCAGCGGGTGGATACAGCCATAACCATAGGCTGTATCCTAGTTTTCCAGGCGGTCCTCCCGCTGTATCCACCCGCTGCACGGAGCGGGCAGACAGCGGGAATCAAATGCCGATCGTTCAGGTTCATACGAACCCGAACCTCAGCAGATTCGGACCATCCCTAGTGTTCACGCATGCATTCACACTGCATTTTCATTGCGTTACTGCATCTCTTAACATTTAATTGCCGTACAGCCGTTCTCCATTGTGCTAATGCAACAAAACTCTAACATGCGTGAACATACCCTCAGGTTTAAAGTAGCTGAATTAGATTTATACTACCAAACCGGGAGCATTTTCACCATGCATGAACAGCTAATACATCATAATCCAACAACCACTATGCAGAATTAGCTATCGACGATCTGTGTAGTATTATCAAGCATTTTTTGTCATCACATTTTAGTAAAATAAACTGAAAAAAATAACATGAACTTTACTACAACTTCTATGATTTTTTTTATTTCTTTTTGTTGGACCTCACAAAAATAACATATATGTAGATGTGCATATATCTAACTAAATATATACAGGCATACATAATACGAACCCCCAGGGGAGAAAGTAAAGCCCAAATCCATCTCTACAAACCCCTATATCCACATATATACGTACTCACATACAAATTATCTCCATAGTTCATATTGTCATATTGTCTCACAAAGTAACTCTTGTAAATTGAATTTGCTGCCTCCTCGACTCTTTGGTGGTTACTGATGTGTTTTACTTCCATGAGAGTCGAGTTTCAATGTTCCCTCAGTTCAGAGGCTGCGTGCAGCGAGAGCGCACAGGCATACCATTTCCTCAATATAAAAGTCAATATGAAATTATAACTGTGAAACACTACATTCAATAAATCAGAAATCTGCCAGGGCAGTCGACAATTAGGAGGAGCTACCCGACATGGCTTACATGGGAACTGCCGCCTAATGAGACCATCCTCACTCCTCTCTCCCCCTCCTGACTTAGCCTGTGAAGGCTGGGTGGTCTTCGCCGACTTGCAGCCCTCACTGAGCTTGTAAATATCCTTTGCTAAGAGGTGGAACTTTTTGGTTTTCCCCTTCCTTGGACAAAGGATCCAAATTCTGGTCGTCTTGTTGCATAACCGCCGCTTGCATCCAAGCAGTTCATATTTCCTGGCCTTTAAACAAACAGGATCATTATAGTACTTCCCAAGTCTTTCCCTGGCAGCGGCATCTGACTACTCATCTGCCTAATCAATTCATGTGCTGTTGGGCTCCTCTGAAAGGGTGCCACAGGCCTTGCTACATGCTCATCCAATTCAAACAAGATGTATTTATTAAAGTGGTTGCTACAAATGCCTAAAGAACCATGGCAGTCCTGTGCAGAGCCCTAAACTGAGCGGCTTAAAAGACTCTGGTACTGTCAGCAAAACATGAAATTGGCAAAGGCCTTCTTCATTAAGACTTATTATACAGTGAACTAAAGACATCACAGATATTTCCGCACAGCTGTAGATGGGCGCGTACAATGTATTTTAGATTTGGATAAGAAATTTTAAACAAAAATTTAAAAAGGTATAAATATTCAAGTAGCCCGCAAGTATACGGATTAGTGGGAACTTCGATGGGTTGGCCAAAAGTGAACACAATGGGGGCTCTCCATGTTTAGTTAAGCTTCTTCTAATAGTGGTTAATATACTGTAACTGCTCTGGGTTTGTACTCTTTGCTTGAAGATGCTTTTTTTTGTTCTTTACGTTACACAAAATTGCTATCAAACACTAATCATAGCAAAGAATCAAGGTGTGATGTAGCCATCAGAAGATGGACTCCAGTGATGCCCAATGGGCCCCCAACTTATGGTGAGGTCTAACATGTTCCGTTATTATTTTGTCAGGAAGAATAACACAGCATGTTCTGCGATTCCTCCTGTCAAATGTGAAAGAATCTATGAAAGAGCCTTCAAAACTGAAGCGACCTACAGTATGCGGAGAATAAACATCAATACTATCAGAGCAACTTGTAGGGATTAGAAGTCAGCTAATCTCGGGCATGCTCTGGTTCTTCTGAATCCAAAGGTGCGCCATTTGATTAGCAATGGCTGCTGAAGTTAGATGTAGCCCTACGGAGTCTTGGAAACTAATCAAATGCCGCATGCTAGGGTTTAGATCAGTGTTTCTCAACTCCAGTCCTCAAGACCTACCAACAGGTCATGTTTTGCGGACATCCCATACAACGAACAGCTGTGGCAGTTACTGGTGCACTGACTATAATTATATCACCTGTGAAATCCTCAAAACATGACCTGTTGGTGGGTCTTGAGGACCGGAGTTGAGAAACACTGGTTTAGATGAATCCGAGTATGCTCAAAGTACGCTCAACTCTTGTAGGGATCCAATGGCTGACCCCTTCTAGTAGTGCTGCACTTACTAAAGCTATGTGGTTGACTTGCAACCCACAGAATGGAAAGCCCAATGCATGAGAGGTCCCGTAAAACCACTTACTATATTTAGTAGTCCATTAGACGTTTTAGTCATAACTGGTCTTTTTTAAGTCAATAAAAATATAAGTGTATTGGCCTCATATGAGACCAGATATGAGCAAAACATTGTTGTGCTGTGTCTTACAGACTATGGAGAGTATGTGGTTTTACAGGATGTCTAGTGTCTTGGACTTTCCACTCTGTGGGTATCTACATGACATGTTGTGAAGCCATAGATATGGGGAAGATTTTGTCATAGGAAGCCACAACCAGCCAGACTTGGTACCTTTCAGATCAATACCCATCTATACAAATCATAAATGGCTCAAATTTACCATGTCTGCTATGTTAAGGTGGAGGGTCTCCCAAGAACATTGTGGTAATTCCTGGTTTCATCATCACTGGTGTAGTTTATAGATAACTGTTGCTCTGGTCGATAGAAACACACTGGTTCTGGAAGGCTGCATTTTTCTTTTCTACACTTAAAGGGAACCTGTCACCCGGGACGTGGGCGCAGAGCCCGTCCGACCCCCCAGTGCAGCCCCCGGATACTTACCCTTTTCTTTTCAGGACCGACTGAATGGAGCAGTCATTCTCTATGGGCATCAGACTCATCTCTGCAGCTCGCGCGCACCGCTTCCGCAGAGAATATTTTCGTCCCGGAACTGGTTCCAGGAGCGGGAATTGCAGGAAAGGGTAAGCATCCGGAGCTGCACAGGGGGGTCGGGCGGGCTCTGCGCCAGCATCACAGGTGACAGGTTCCCTTTAAGGTATGTTCACACTGAGTAAAAGGGGCGGAATTCCATGGCAGAGCCCCTGCGGTGGAATCTTGTTTGCCTTAGTGTGTCAATGGGATCCCACACGTACCTCTGCTCCTCTCCACTCAAAGGACTGACATGTCAATTCTTTGAGCGGAGAGCGGAGGTGCACCGGCATCCCATTGACACACTGAGACAGGCAGGATTCCATGGCGGGGGCTCCGCCACGGGATTCCATGACGTTTTTTTCTTAGTGTGAACATAGCCTTAGGGTCCTATTAGACAAAACAATTATTTTCTAAGCTTTTGATTTTCTACGCTTTTGTTTTCTACGTTTAATGATAAATGATTGCAAATGACCTAAAATAATAAAGCATAATACAAGGAACTATAGTCGGTACTTACGGTCATAATTACATCATAATTTAAATCTTTCATATACTCTAGTATATGAAAGATCGCAATAAGTAACGAACGATTTGTATATACACTGAACGATTAACAATTGATTTTATGGTTGGCTCAAAAGATGAGACAGACATACGAACACATTGGAATACACAAGGAAAGATTATGGCTTAAATTTGAATGATTTAAGAACATTTTTTCACGACAATTTTTCTGTATAATAGGGCCATGAGACTTGTGGTTTGTCCTCCCTCCTCCACCATCATGCCATCTTTTTAGGGATTATATGGTGATACGAGTTCATTAGGGGTCACTCTCTCCATGTGATCTGACAGATTGTGGATAGGGGCTAATAAAAGTATCACTTGTAATGCGTTGGTTCAAGCAGTTTGTATATTTTGGATAATATACCTTAGGTGTGGCTATAGTTAAGTATCTATGTTACTGAACATCTGGTCCCTCCTCTGTGAGGTTCAGATACTATACAAAAATATGTGTCCATGAGAGAGCCCCTTTAAGAGCTAGATTTGAACACACTTTAACCCCTTGATCACCGTAATTAATTTTTTGCCGGCAGGGTAAAATATCATGGCTTGACGGAAATTTTATCTTGTAATTTAACCCCTCAGATGCTGGCATTTAAGTATTCTCTGGGCTTCAATTACCCCTTTAGCACTGGGGTGACAATTGCTGGGATTCAGATAGATTTCCATGGAAGAAGGGGGGCAATAAAGGTCCCCAGCTATGCCATATATTCGAGCCTACATGCCTGTGCCTCCAACAAGTCTGGTTAGTTTACCGGTTATTGTTATGCTAGGATAATACACTTCACAATACTAATAGTACAGCGTATTATATTAATGATTAGAAGATTGCATGGCAAAGTTTCTTTGCGAGGCCAAAAAAAAGTTAAACGTTTTGAAAAATATTATTACATTACAAAAACTACAACTACACAATTTCCCCTTACAAAATAAATTTTATATAAAAAAAAAATAAAAACATACACATATTAAATATCACCTCATCCAAACAACCTGAACTATAATATATTGTTTATTATTAGAGATGAGCGAATATCGAGCATGCTTGAGTTCGCATGAACCCGATTGTTCGGCATTTGATTAGCGGGGGCTGCTGAAGTTGGATAAAGCTCTAAGGCTGTCTGGAAAACGTGGATACAGCCAATGACTATATCCATGTTTTCCACATAGCCTTATGGCTTTTTGTAACTTCAGCAGCCACCACTAATCAAATGGGGAGCGCTTGGGTTTGGACGAACTCAAGCATGCTCGATATTGGCTTAACTCTATTTATTATACCACATGGTTAAAAATAAAAATGTAAAAAACTACAAAAGAAAAGAAACAAAAGCAATCAATAAGTCCTAAGTCAGTCATATGGAGTCATAAGGAGTGCAATTTGTCCCACAAAAAACAAGATATGTCGACTAAAAAAATGGTAATGTACTAAAAAGGTTATGGTACTTGGAAGGCAACAATAAAAAAATAAATAAGAAAATTGCATGGTCATCAAGGGGAAAAACAAAAAACAACCAAAGTACAGAACAAACTGCATCAATAAAAATACTTTCACAGCTATGGCTAAGCAGACGGATTCATTTTATACCAACTGATGACATATTAGTAAAAGTCGATAGGGCTGTCTACAGTGGTCACTATTGGGTCTCATTCTGATCCCGTCAGCTTTTTATGGCAAGATCGGAATAAGTGTTTGCCGTTCTTCTGCACTGGAGATCAGCTGTCAGCATGTTAATGTACACTAGCTGTGCGCCTCTTAGTAAATCTATTGGGGTAATCGGGGCGAGGCTTTATTTAAAAGGACGCGGTCTTCATAAATGCCCCTCAAAGTGTTAAAAAAGGCAGTGAGCAAAGAAACCATAGCATTTCAGTAAGATGTCAGACTTGTCTATTTAATATGCCTTGAATTTAAAAAATAAAATAAAAAGGAAAATAAAAAAATTTATACATAAAAAAAGAAAGAAATGAAACAGAAAATGACAGTAGAAGTAAATACAGTAGAAAAGAGTCACATCGGGGAACTCATCAAGAATGGTCGATCTTTATCTGGAAGCCTAGAAAAATCACTTCAGTTGGAAGAAACCCTGGCAAGATACCAACAGGGCAAGATGAAAGACGTGTGCGGAGCCACAGAACCAAGATGCCTTGTCTCACCAGCAGTCTGAGGTTGTTTACTGTATATTTCTTATCCCATAAGCCACAACAATGGTATTTTACAGACTGAACATTGTGCTAAGAGCTGGAGGGGCCAAAATTCTGTCAGAACAAGTTCACAATCAGGAGAACCTTAGGAGGCAAAATACCAAAAATGATTCCAATAGTACATATACCAATAAAATTACCTGCTAACCCACATGGCACAAAGGCAACAAAGTCTCTAAATACGACGTCCTTATAAAACATACAGCAAGGGATGGCAAAGAAACATTAACCAGAGCTCAATCTTTCTTTTTTTGCCATTTTGTGCTCATAGTCTAAGGTCCCTAACTTTTTTAAAATCTTGGCCTCAAAATAGGTTTTTGCCATGTTTTGTAAAATACAGAGCTTTATTTTTTACTTCTCTAAACTTTTTTTTCTTTTAAGATTTATGTAAACTAAAGTGACTTAATTTAAAGCGACTCTGTACCCACAATCTGACCCCCCCAAACCACTTGTACCAACAGATAGCTGCTTTTAATCCAAGACCTGCCCTGGGGTCCGTTCGGCAGGAGATGCCGTTACTGTCATAAAAACAACTTTTAATCCAGCAGTGCTGTGTCTACCGACCGGGGCTAACATTTGTATATGCATTAGGCTGGCACCACCTCTCCGTCCTTCCTCCCCACCCTCCTCATCATTAGGAATGATCCAGGAACATTTACTGCTGTTTGAGCTTTGCACAGGTGTATTAACGATCCAGCCCATGTTCATTATGCATACAGGTGGGAAATAGGAGGCAATCTGCCTGGAGCATTCCTAATGATGAGGAGGGTGGGGAGGAAGGACAGAAAGGGTGTGCCAGCCTAATGCATATACAAATGTAAGCCCCGGCCGTTAGACACAGCGCTGCAGGATTAAAAGTTGTTTTTAGGAGAATAACTGCATCACCTGCCGAACAGTCCCCAGGACAGATTTTTGGATTAAAAGTCTAAATGGCCAAGGCATTGTTAGTTATTGTCCAAATTTTTTTTAATAATTATTTTTTAAAGAGATTACTATTGACCTGGAAAATCCATTTTTAATAGAATTTACTTTTTGAGTCTAACTAGTTGATGTTGTATATACAAAAAATTAAAGGAATTGCATTGGGGTGAGGACTTCAAACACAATGCCTAAAGGTTTTATTGGTGTCTACTAAAACCTTTAAAAATTTTTGTTCGTTCCCATGTCACTTCTTTGAGCGGAGAGCGGCGGCTGCAGAGGAGCGTGCACCCTCTCATTCACTGACAGTGAGACACTGAGCACATCGGGATTATGCGGCGATTATGAGCTCCGCCGCGGAATTCCGCCGTACTTACTCAGTGTGAACATACCCTAACACTGATAACATTGCAAGATTTCCAATTTGTGACAACAGTTTGGTATATAATGTTTATTGTTACAGCACAGACAATTCCCTGTGCATGAATTGAGGTCCATAAAGCTATATAATTTGTTGAGCTTGATGTGACTGTCCTGCTGAAGGTCCACTCTTCAAAACAGCTTTGGACACTTATGGTGTACTTATCACTTATCACAGTCCTTGGCCACACAAATAGGACTAACTGGACACCTACAGGAGTTGAGGTTCTTGATTTGGCCATGGACTTAGAACGAGTTGTTTCACAAGAACATATGGGTAGTGTTGGGCGTACTTGTCGGATTTGCCAACGTTCTCCAAACCCGAACGGTCAGCATTTGATTCCTCATAGCTGCAGAAGTTGGATCCTGCCCTAGGGCCACCAGAAAAACCCGGATAAAGCCTATAGCTGTATCCATGTTTTTCAATTTCTGCAAGCCGCATGTTTTCTGGCATCCAACTTCTGCAGCTGTTGGGAATCAAATGTTGAGCGTTCGGGTTTAGAGAACATTGCCGAACCCAAACAGCCTGACAGGTCCGCTCAACACTACATATGGGTGAGCCCAATGTTTGATCCTGAAGACAAAATATATCATACACATAACTAAAACAGAGATAGCCAAAGGCCCCATCGCAGTTGTTAAGCACCTAAAAGGGGTTATCCCACAAAGTGTTGGGGGGAGGGGGTTTGGAGTAGAAGATGGCCGATCCATTAGTTTCTGCTTCAGCTGAGGTTACTATAGTTTTACTCTTTCCATACTGCCCCTTTTTACTCTGGATCGATGAGGGTTCTTTTTTATACCATATCCTATAACATAAGGTGATGGCCCTTTAAATCATCCAGCACATCGCACTCGGTCCTAATTCTATGAGGACGCTGTCTTTTTCTCTAATTGTGGAAGCAAAGCCATTTCCTAAGACGAACATCTATTTTTTTGTTTATATTCTTAAGAAAGAACATTCTGTGTAAAGAAAAAAAAGAACCCAACCACATTTTCACAGTACACTGCTTTACAAACCTGTAATTGACATTTTTCTGGATTCGTTTATGTTACCTATTTTCATCCAACCAGAAAACAGCAACAATGTGGTTGCAAAAAACAAAATGCATGCCCTATTGCCGAGTAATAAGGGGGTATCGTGTTGTTGCTGGCACTTGCACCCTCTTTGTAGGTGGGAATGAAAATAAAAGCCCCTTTTACTTTGCCATGAGCAGAAGCTGCTCTCCATTAGTCGGCTTTTCAGGACGTCCTTATTGTTAGCTTCTTTCTTGTTCTTGACGTTGATGTGCCTTGTACATATACATAGCTGACATTCTGGATAATGAATCACCACGAAGCATGACATTTCCAATTAAAGGGGTTGTCTGCTCTTTTACTGTTATACAGCTAACATATGCTATAATGTTATGATTAGCGGAAGTCCTGAAGAGCAATACTCTCAGCCATTCACTTGTATATAACAGTACGGAGTGCATTGGGTATTCTGAGGATTGGTGGGGAGTGTCACTATGTATAGTTGGAAATTTTCTTTTAGGCTTGCTTCACATGTACTATTTCCATGGTGGGTTTTATTTTATGCCAAAAAAAATGCACAAAACATATGCTAGGTGTATATAGAAGAAAAAAAACATGCACAACATGCTGCATTTTGGAAAAACGGTCACTCATGGGAGGAAAAAAATAGCACAAAAAAGTATTACAGCAATTTATATTTCTCTATTGCGAACATTTAGACACATTTTTTTCTGAGAAACAAAGATTTTCATGTGTTCTCCATGGAATTTTTTTCTGCAAAAACATCATGTAACCACCCAAAGAGGGATCTGTGATGTCCTTTGAATAGCCTAGAAGGCGACATCCAAATTTTTTTTTTATCTTTCTAGCTCTAAGCCAAACCATTTGTTGGCTATTGGCAGTTACAGAGCCAGATAAGCTAGATAGTACCTAGACTGTTAAATGGACTGTCACCACCACTCAGTTCTCTAAGGGAAGAGGGTCCATGTTCATTTCTCACTGAGAACTGAACAAACCCTTGAGAGTCCATGTAATAAACCTATGTACTATTAAAAAAAAAAAGTATTAGTTTTACCGGTAAGACTGTTTCTCCGATATCTTCACGACGGCACCACAGGAGTTAACTCGTTCCCTAGGGACAGGAAAAGCACAAACACGAGAGGTTAAAAGCCCCTCCCCTTCCCACAATCACCAGTGTATTATAACCACTTCTGGCACCACGTGAGTACTATATATATATATATATATTCATACAGTATAGGGTGGGGTGTTGGTGCCGTCGTAAAGATATCGGAGAAACAGTCTTACCGGTAAGACTAATACTTTTTCCTCTCCTCATCTTCACAACGGCACCACAGGAGAATGCCAACCATTTACCTTAGGGTGGGACCACGGCCTGAAGAACCCTCCTTCCGAAGGTGAGGTCTTCATTCCTCTGAAGCTGTAGCCTGTAGTGCTTCGTGAAGGTATGCGGAGAGGACCAAGTGGCTGCCCGACATATTTGGTCTATTGAAGCATAGGCTCTTTCTGCCCAAGTTGAAGAGATGGCTCTAGTAGAATGGGCCTTAATCTGGAGCAGTGAAGCCAGATTTAAAAGACAGTATGATTGTTCGATTGCATTACGAATCCATCGTGCTAGGACGCTCTTGGACACCTTCTTCCCTTTATTTTTACCCTGGAACTGTATAAATAATGATTGATCCTTCCTCCAGGGACTGCAAACTGTTATGTATTGAAGAACAGCTCTTCTTACATCCAATGTATTAAACTTCCGTTCCATCTCGTTTTTTGGTGAGGAGCAGAATGATGGTAGAATTATCTCTTGCGATTGATGAAATGGAGACACAACCTTAGGGAGGAAATTTGGGTCTGTTCTTAATACGATTCTATCGTCCTGTAAGATAAAGTATGGTTCCCGAATGGTGAGGGCCTGTAGTTCTCCTACTCTTCGGGCAGTGACTATGGCGACTAGAAATGCGGTTTTATAAGATAGCAATCTTATGTTTGTTTCCTCTAACGGTTCAAAGGGTGAACGGGTGAGACCCTCAAGCACCGTATTAAGGTCCCAAGGTGGGTGTAGATTTTTTATAGACGGTGACTGACGTTGAGCACTTCTCATGAATTTCTTTATCCATCTATGTTCTGAGATAGAACAGTCACAGATAGCTGAGAGGGCTGCCACCTGCACTTTTAAAGTGGCGGGTTTTAGTCCTTTCGTAAGACCTGCTTGAAGAAAATCCAGTATCTGAGCAATATTTGGTTCTGCTGGAAGGATTGGTTTTGTTGTGCACCAGGTTGAAAATACCTTCCATACTTTCAGATAGATTTTATTTGTTACTGGTTTCCGACTTTTCTGTATGGTGGAAATCACTTCTTCCGATAACCCTCTACTTCTGAGCATGCACCTCTCAGGATCCATGCTGACAGTTTGAGAGTCCGTAGATCGGGATGGAGAAGAGGGCCCTGGAAAAGGAGATCCGGTTCCTCTGGAAGGATGATTGGAGGTTCTGCTGCCAGGTTCTGTAGAAGACCGAACCAAGATCTTCTCGGCCAGTAGGGGGCCTTCTTGTTCTGGGCGTTGGCAAATAAATCCACCAGTGGATGTCCCCATCTGTTGGTTAACTGCTGGTAGATCCTGCTGTTGAGGCACCATTCTCCCGGGTGAATTACGTGTCTGTTTAGGTAATCCGCATTTACATTCTCTGAGCCTTTGAGATGTGTCGCACTGAGGGATAAGATGTTTTCCTCTGCCCAAGCAAAAATCCTTGTTGAGATGTTTTGGAGCGAGTTCTTTTTTGCACTGCCCTGATGTCGCAGATGGGCCACTGTTGTAATGTTGTCCGATAATATCTGGACGTGTGCACCTCTTAGAGTATCTTCTGCTCGTTTCAAAGACATCCAGACCGCCATCAATTCTCTGTAATTGGATGATCTTGTCTTTATGTTCTGAGACCATAGTCCCTGTAGAAGGAGTCCTTCCACCTGGGCTCCCCATCCTGTTTTGCTTGCATCCGTGGTCATTGTAATTCTGGGAGTTGGATTCCAATGAACACCTCTTGCAAGATTTTATGGACACTGCCACCATCTGAGGGACTGTTGTACCTGTGGAGAGATAGACATTAGTTTGTCCAGACCTGTTTGTTGATGGTTCCAAACAGAGAGAATTTGTCCCTGCAGCGTCCTGGAGTGGGCCTGGCTCCATGGAACGGCTGGAATAAAGGCTGTTAAGGATCCCAGTAGAGACATAGCCTCTCGGATCTTGCAAGACCTCTTCCCCCTGAAGTTGTCTACTTTCTTGATTAATAATAACTTCTTATATAAGGGGAGAAAGGATATTTGCATGGCGGAATTCAAAAGAATTCCCAAAAATACCTTCTGGGTACTTGGTAGAAGATCTGATTTCTCTTCGTTTATCAACCATCCCAGGTTCCTTAATAGATCTGCTGTCAATTCCAGATCCTGTAGTAGTCTTTGTGGAGAATCTGCAATTAAGAGAAGATCATCCAGATAACATACAATGCTTACCCCTCTCAAGTGTAAGTAGGAGGCCACCTCTCCCATTACACTCGTAAATATTCTGGGAGCTGAATGGGAGACCTTTAAATTGGAAGTGCTGAACTTTACCGTCCATCCGTAGTGCGAATCTTGTTGCGACGTTGAATGGATAGGAATGTGATAATACGCATCCGTCAGATCTATTGATGCCATCACCGCGTCTTTTGGTATAAGAGGAGTAGTGGATCTTATCGATTCCATCTTGAACCTTTTGTATTTGACTACTTTGTTCAAGGGTTTTAGATTTATAATCAGTCTGTATGACCCGCTTGGTTTCCTCACCAAGAACAGGTTGGAATAATGTCCCTTCCCTAGTTCCGTCACTGGGACAGGCGACACAACCTCTGACAGTATAAGTTTCTTTACACTGTTGACTAGTTCTTTTTGTAGAATTGGGGAAGATTGGCGGGAGATTAGGAATCTTTTGGGAGGAGACTGAGTGAACTCTATGTTGTAACCTTGTTGAATTATCTCTAGGATCCAGGAGTTCTGTGTTATCTGATTCCAAGCTTCCCCATGCTTGGACAGTCTCCCCCCTACCGGGGTCTGGTCATTGTTTTTCCTGGGAGCCTTTAGGGGAGTAAAAAATATTCTTGCTTTTACCTCCCTTCTTGTAGTTCCAGCGACCTCCAGACTTCCCTTTGCCTCTGGTCAGCTCCTGGTATCTAGGTCTTTTATATGGCTCGGTCTTCCTTGGTGTTTTACCCTCTGGAAGGGCCTTCTTCTTATCCGATGATTTTTCGCAGATCTTGTCTAAGCCTGTACCAAAGACAAAATTCCCCTCAAAGAGTATACCACATAATTTAGATTTTGAAATGTTATCTCCAGACCAATCTTTTAGCCATAGAGCCCGTCGGGCTGCTGTAGTAAGCGCTCCATCTCTGGCCGCTGCTCTAATTGATTCTGCCGAGGAGTCTGCCAGGAAGGCTGCCGCATCTTTAAGTAATGCTATAGGTTCAGAAATATCCTCATCCGAGGATTTTTCCTTTAAACTATTTTCCAGCTGTTCCAACCAAATGTGCATGGCCCTTGCTACATTAGTTGCAGCGATGTTATTATTAATGGAAAAGGAGCTAGAGTCCCAGGATTTTTTTAATAAACTCTCCACTTTACGATCCATGGGATCTTTTAATTGAGAGGAGTCTTCAAAGGAAAGCACCATTTTCTTGGAGACTTTAGCAAGCTAAGCGTCTATTTTAGGTGACTCATCCCATTTAGAAATATCCTCCTCCTTGAAAGGTAACCTTTTCCTAATCTCCCCTGGAATAATGAATCTTCTTTCGGGTTCTTTCCATTCATCCAGCACCAAACTCTGCAGTGCTTCATGAATGGGAATACCGTTTTCTCTTTGGATTTGAGACAGGCAAAAAAGTCTATCCTTAGGAGCTATGTCCTCCTGGACTTCCTCCATACCCAGGGCCTGTCTTACAGCTCCGACAAAGGGTATTGTACGATCAGAGGGGAATGGATATCTCTTAACCCGCTCTATAGTCTCCACTTCCTCGTCACACATGATCACTGAATCTGACACATGACCTGACTCGCACTCAGATTCTGGAGATGCTGATCTACGTCTTTTAGATCTGACTGATTCCCCTGATACACTGGCTGGGGAGGGGTCAGAAGGAGCTATATTGAGAGGAGTAGGAGCCACCAGCGGAGGAACCCTAGGGACCACCTGGGGAACAGATGCTGGAGCTGTTACAGACTGAGAGGCCTTAATTTCATCTTTCATCATTTGTCTGATTTCGGCCAAAAATTATGTTCTATCCTCCTTTACAATATCACTAATGCAAGATGAGCAGATATTTTTCTTATAAGAAGAAGATAGGCGACTATTACAGGTCCCACACTTCCTTGGAGGAGGAGCCTTTGCTTTCTCCTTTTGAGCAGAATCCTTGTCCTTATCCTTATCCTAAAAGGTATAAGGGAGATAGGATCAATAGAATACACCCAGTGCTCAAGGTAGGGAGAAGTGAATAGTTGAGAACCAGATCCCCCATAAGAGTAGTCATATCAGCAGAAATAAGTACTCACTGCGTGGGATGCATGGGGAGTCTTATCAGTCGCGGCAGCCACTGTTGAAGAAGAGGAGGAATCCATCCTGCCCAATTCAGACCTCATCAGACGGACGACCCGCTCTTCTTATACACTCACCGGCCACTTTATTAGGTACACCTGTCCAACTGCACGTTACCACTTAATTTCTAATCAGCCAATCACATGGCGGCAACTCAGTGCATTTAGGCATGTAGACATGGTCAAGACAATCTCCTGCAGTTCAAACCGAGCATCAGTATGGGGAAGAAAGGTGGTTTGAGTGCCTTTGAACGTGGCATGGTTGTTGGTGCCAGAAGGGCTGGTCTGAGTATTTCAGAAACTGCTGATCTACTGGGATTTTCACGCACAACCATCTCTAGGGTTTACAGAGAATGGTCCGAAAAAGAAAAAACATCCAGTGAGCGGCAGTTCTGTGGGCGGAAATGCCTTGTTGATGCCAGAGGTCAGAGGAGAATGGGCAGACTGGTTCGATCTGATAGAAAGGCAACAGTGACTCAAATAGCCAATCATTACAACCAAGGTCGGCAGAAGAGCATCTCTGAACGCACAGTACGTCGCACTTTGAGGCAGATGGGCTACAGCAGCAGAAGACCACACCAGGTGCCACTCCTTTCAGCTAAGAACAGGAAACTGAGGCTACAATTTGCACAAGCTCATCGAAATTGGACAGTAGAAGATTGGAAAAAAGTTGCCTGGTCTGATGAGTCTCGATTTCTGCTGCGACATTCGGATGGTAGGGTCAGAATTTGGCGTCAACAACATGAAAGCATGGATCCATCCTGCCTTGTATCAACGGTTCAGGCTGGTGGTGGTGGTGTCATGGTGTGGGGAATATTTTCTTGGCACTCTTTGGGCCCCTTGGTACCAATTGAGCATCGTTGCAACGCCACAGCCTACCTGAGTATTGTTGCTGACCATGTCCATCCCTTTATGAACACAATGTCTCCAACATCTGATGGCTACTTTCAGCAGGATAATGCGCCATGTCATAAAGCTAGAATCATCTCAGACTGGTTTCTTGAACATGACAATGAGTTCACTGTACTCAAATGGCCTCCACAGTCACCAGATCTCAATCCAATAAAGCATCTTTGGGATGTGGTGGAACGGGAGATTCGCATCATGGATGTGCAGCCGACAAATCTGCGGCAACTGTGTGATGCCATCATGTCAATATGGACCAAAATCTCTGAGGAATGCTTCCAGCACCTTGTTGTATCTATGCCACCAAGAATTGAGGCAGTTCTGAAGGCAAAAGGGGGTCCAACCCGTTACTAGCATGGTGTACCTAATAAAGTGGCCGGTGAGTGTATGCATCCCAGCATTTTCAATCTGGCGCCCGGAAGCTTTCACTTCCGGCGTGTGATGTCAGTACGTCCCCACGTAGCGTGAGGACGTCACCGTGACCCCCGCCGCCTCACTTCCGGTGAACGCCGAGTGACCGGAAGAAGGTCAGACACCATGCGGCCGTACCGGAAGAAGGCCGCACCGATACCCGGAGCATCCACGGCCTCTACTTACCTGGCGGCGGGTGACCTGGTCCGCGTGCGCCCTGGGAGCCAACCGGATCAAGGTTAGGACCCTGCGCGAACCGCCACACCGGGATGGAACGGCCGGACCATCCCGAACCCCCGGATCTCCTGATCCATAGCCGCTCCCAGGGAGGAAGGAGAACGAACCCCGATCGACCCGGCTAGGGGGGTAAGATTTTAATGTTTTTCTCTTCGGGGATCTCTTCTCTTCACGGTGGATCCCCACCTCTCGTGCCTTCCCGAAGGGACAGGAAAAGCACTGGTGATTGTGGGAAGGGGAGGGGCTTTTAACCTCTCGTATTTGTGCTTTTCCTGTCCCTAGGAAACAAGTTAACTCCTGTGGTGCCGTCGTGAAGATGAGGAGAGAAAAGACAATTATCACTACTCAGTTCCCTACAAGGCATTTACCTTATTGACACTCCCTGTTGAGCTGTAACTGATGGGCAGTATATCAGGCAACAGAACTGACAGCCTAAAATGCTGGGGAATAGGGTGGCCTAAGGGGGGGGGGGGTTCCCCCTAACTTAATCCTAAAACACCACCCTATACTATTATTACTCCACTAATGAATTAGCCAGCACTATGCATACCGGTAGTGTCCTCTGCTGCCAGACCGAGAATCGTCCACCAGACTGCCAATAATTTATCAATTTATCATTTCGGAAAACACATTCCTATTGCTCCAAGGTCCAATGATGATGTGCTCTATACCCCTTCCATTTCAGTCAACACTTGTCATTGTGATCTTGTAGTTATGCAGGTATCCGACCATGGAAACCTATTTCCTAAAGCCTAACTGAAGGGTCACTATAATTTCTTTCCATAATGTTTCAATCAGATTTCCATTAAACTTCCTAACGCAGAAGCTTCCGCAAGTTATAAAATAGACGGACTTTACATTTTTATTACACCTACAACAACTACAAAAATTAATCTGTGTCTCTAGGCCCTCCCGCCGTTGCAAAACTACAATTCCCATCATGCCTGGACAGCCAACTGCTGGATGGTTGTCTACCCTGCCCTATACTCTTAGCCTGGGATGCTGTAGCCAATATTACTCCGCTTAAAAAGTATTATTTACAATTACAAAGTAAATAATGAGTTTTATTATAATTATGCCAAATTGTGCCGAACTGTTAATGCACTTACCGCCACAAGACAAATTAAATCCTGGGAGAGTGATCCTGTCTGTCTCTGGATGCCCCCCCCCTCCCCCTCTATAGGAGACAAGAGTCACAAGACCTTGGTCTCAGATTTGGGCCTGAATTACTGAAAGTACCAGCTGCTAAGCCCCACCCCTCACTATATTCAGAGCATGGTTAGGGGCGCGTTTTAGGAGCTGCCTCTTTACTAAGCCTGGCCCTTGTGTGACATGCACACAGAACAGGCCTGGGGGTATGCCGCGAAGACTACAGGGAAATGTAGTCCAACATCAGGACACATGAAGAGAAACTGGCATAAACAGAACGGCACAGGAGCAAGACAAGAAGAGGATGCGGGAGGAATGGAGGTAAGTATCTGGAACTTTTTAACTTTTTTATTTTTACATGGCTGGCCAGAATACCCCTTTAGCTGTCACATACTACATGCGCACACAGTGCATGGAGACATCATCAGGCTAGAACTACATGAGACTCCAGGAGCAGCAGCGGTGCTGGAAGGGGACTGACTGCAGGGTGAGTATGGTAATTTTTTTGTCAAGCCTGAAAAAGACCATTAAGTCTGTGCCATTTGGCTCCAAAAAATTATATTCAATATCCTTTTATTAGTGAACATTTGAGAATCTGTCCCTTGTCAAGCTGATGGCCGAATAGAAGAATCCTCTATACAGCTTCTTAGAATTTGCTGATCGGCTGTGATATCCCAATGATTCTTATCTGCAGTCAATTTCAGTATTTCCATATGTTTATTTTTACTAACTCCCATTTTACTTTCTGTAGGGTACGGAAAGGTTGCTGATTTTTTAATAGACTTGGAGAAAAAGCCCTCTTTTCATCGTATGTGCCGATGAATTATTACCAGTTGGACTCATGTACAGAAGCTCTCTGACACAGTTTACCCAACAGTATTACAGTAGGAATAATATTGTTTCTCTCTCCTCTGCTCCCACATCAGACGCTGACCTGCTGTGCACTGGCCGTGAAAAAAAGTGTCCGACCCCTCCTCTCCCAAGGTGACTTCATATGAGCGTTTTACCCAACTGTGTCTGCAAATTGCACTTGGAACGGGTTGGAAAGGAAAAAAAAAGACACAGAATAAAGGATCACATTTTTAATACAACATTACAGGATATGAATTATAAATGGCACGCTTTTCATATGATTAGAGGAAGGCTTGTACATGCCGGTGTCTACACGCTGTGAGGGCACACAGAGCGCCCGTAACAGGTACATTTACTGCTGTATTGTGGTTTCCAGCTGGATGTGAGTTTTGCGCATTTAACATTTTCCATGTTTTTAATAAGGAAAAAATATAACTCATCCAAAAGTATCTCTAGCCAATAGCTACTACACAAATTTTGGAGAATTTATAAATGCACGGAATTAGTATACAATATACACAGAGAAATTGCTTACAGGCTATGCTCACACACTGGTAAAATTACGTAGGTACCTATTGGATATCCGTTATGTATCGACAAATAACGGCTGTGATTTTATAGAAAAGGACATTATTATGCAAATAACAGCCGTAACTATTCAAATAATGGCCGTTGTTCTAAGATAACGACTGCTTTTTTTTTTTTTTTTTAAATTTCCTCTTTCGCTTGCCATGGGGGTTTGGAGAGAAGGGGGGGGGGAATTTGAAGGTTTATGGTCCTAGAAAATTAGTGTGTTAAGGTCTTTTATATGATACGTTAGATTGTCAGTTCATCTTGCACACTGTGTATTGTTGTTTTATGAACGCTTGAAAGAAATAAAAAAAATGATACTAAAAAAAAAAAAAAAAAGATAACGACTGTTATTTGTATAATAACAGTTGTTGCTATAAAATAACGTTAGGACAGACCTCCAATGAAAACCTAAAAGCCTAACTCAGTATCATTGGGACCTGGTGTCGGTTTATCAAATGTTAATAATATAAGGGTGAATTCACATATTTGTTAATATATACACATAAAATTCTGCAAAATTGCTGCCAAGAAGGGTCATGTTAGAAGAATCCCGATCAGAAAACAGAGCGTATATTGGTAATGACAACTTATACCGCACTATTTATTTATTTTTTTTAATTAATTATTTAACACAGATAAAAATTTTGCCCGGGATTCCCCTACCAGGCTATGTTCACACACAGTAAAATAATAGCAAAATATGTCCGTAATTATGAGTGAAATAAAAAATTGTAAATAATGAGCATGTTCACTATTTGGACGGCCATAATCATTTATGGCCGTTATTCTATGCGGTGCATGCACTGCTGGCCGATTTACCATTGACTTCAATAGAGAGCACTATTACGTTAAAAATACGGTCGTATTTTATTATTTTACTGTGTGTGAACATAGCCTGAGGGTACATTCACACATATTTAGGCTGGGTTCACACTGCGTTTTTGCTGTCCGTTTAATGGGAAAAAAAACGGATTAAAAACAGATGCATTTGTATGCATCCATTTTGATCCGCTTTTCCTTTAGTTTGATCCGCTCGCATTATGATCAAAACCAATCCTTTTTTTAGCGTACATAATTACGTGGTTGACCAATTTTTGTGTATGCTAAAAAAAAACAAAAAACATTTTGATACATTTTTTATGTTTTTTTTTTTTTTAAATCATGGGAGTCAATGGAAAAAAAAAACAGATCAAAACAAATGTATACAAATGCATCATTTTTTTCATCAGTTTTTTTTATATTAAACAAATCCATTAAACGGACAACAAAAACAGAGTGTGAACCCAGCCTTAATCTGCTGTGGATTTGATGCAGAGTTCATGCTGCGGATTTAACCACTATAAATAAATAACGGATATCAGCACCATAACATAGGCATCATCAAATACACAGTGTGAACGTACCCTTAAGAAAGAAAATCTTTAGGGAGACCTCAAAATAATATGTAATTCCATACAGGACAAAAAATTTGGATTCTATCTTTAAAATGGATAGCCTATAGACACCTTTGTACTGATTTTTTTTTTCTTCCTTCCTACATCACCATCTACCTGAGCAGGCAAGGAGTGAAAAAAGCAGGTGTACCACCTCACTGTGCAATAGTCTGCAGTGAAATCAAATGCCATGCAACATTTTTGGCCAGGAGTGCTGTGGGAGTGGAGAAGGAAGGGTGGGAGGACTATAATGAAGCAATGCATTCTGTGACTTATAGTACTGGGCAACTGTTCAACTAGGAACTGCAACAAAGAGATACAGAACTAAGAAAACAAAAGAGATGGAATTTACATGGTTTAAGGACTGGGACAGACAGGTAAACAAAGCTATATTAAATTAACAAAAAGGTAGGAATGTCTCGGTACTACCAGTTAAGCAGTTGTCTTGCCATCTAACAGCATGGAATCACCACTTGCTACTGACCCGTTATTCTTGCAGTGTTGCTCAACAGTATAAGAATAAAGTTCACTTATATTCCATTAAAAAAGACACTGTGGCACTCACCGAACTTGTAGACTTGCAAAGCCCTATCACATAAAAGCAAGGTACGGAACGCTGACAGGTGACCGGGCTACAGGCGTTTTGCACTCACAATCTTTAGTGAGCACAAAACGGCTGTAGCCCGATCACCTGTCAGCATCCCGTACCTTGCTTTTATGTAATAAGGTTTTGCAAGTCTACAAGTTCGGTGAGTGCCACAGTGTCTTTTTGAGTGGAAACAAAGCTATATGCTTTTGCAGCAGGTTTTTTTTTCCCAGTATGAAACATTACAAAAATCTGTTTCTGATCCGCAACAACATTAAATGGCTAGCTCTGGACCAAAAAAAAAATAAATAAAAAAATAAAAATCTAAAAAGCATACAGCTATATCAAATTCGAGCTAGTAAGAAAGAACAAAAACTTTGTCTTCTTCTAAACATGTCAAAAAAGTTCATTCATGGCTCCCGTGTCCATCTATGAATAGGTTTGTGTTCACTGTTATATAAAATTATATGAACTTTATTGATCGGTAAACACTTTCTCAGAAATACTCCTCCCTAGTCTGTATGGAGACCATTCAATAATCGAGTGACACAGTCATCAGGTGACCAGTCACATCACTCTGACCAATTTTCTGAAAAAGAAAGGAGCAATTGTAATACTGCCCGTAACGATATTGTTCCACCATTTAGAATCTCTTGTGAAGGAAAGGATCACTAATTTCTCAGATTTATTAGAATTTACATGTAGGATGAATATGTCCATTATTAAAGCAGATAGTTGATCATCGAAGCCTGAACAAAGAGACGGGTTACAGCGTGACCTTCACAATATGATAACTGTTGACCGAGAGTGATAAGTCACTCAAAAGACGGACTGTTGTGTCAAAAAGTCACAAAATATCATTGGCCTTGACAAAGAACCAAGTTGATCATGACAAATGTGACTTTAGTAACGTCTTTTACATAGTCTACTACTGACTGGGACCAATAAATAGTCTTTTGTTGGCTAAATAAATAAAAACAAGTCTATTAACTGGATGAGCTCACTATTCTCAGTAACCCACTGACACATGACAGCACAGAGGACTCTTCTGAGAAGCTTTAGCAGATGGCCACAAGGGTCTACAGTGTTTTCCTTGATGTTTGTTCAGCACGGACTATAGAGCAGATAATGAGGTTGTGAGTAACGGCAAGTACAAATGTCCAATCTATCATCAATAGAGATGAGGAACTTGCCGAAATGATCAGCATTTGAACTCCGCTGCCTGGACAAGGTGGATGCAGCCTGACGACTGCCTGGAAAACAGAATTTGAATGCCCATGAATGAACGGAAGTATAACAATGATAGAAAGAAGTTTTCCACCATATCACAGCCTTGTCTTGGGCATATTCCAATCTAAGCTTCTTTCGTCTGATTGATAATTTAGAATATAGATTATAAGTGAGGGTCCATCTTGGACACCCCCCCCCTCCCCAACTAATCTGGAAAATTGGCCCCAAAATGAATGGAGCAGGCCACATGAGTGCAGTCTCCTTTCCAAGTTAACTCCTCAGGAGTGTTCACCAACCCCATAGAGAATGAATGAAGAGCAATGTGCTCCATTCAATCTAGAGACAATTTTCCCGTTCTTGGTGGAAGTTCAACCACTGGGGTCAAAACAGCTGATCAACTATAATGAGGCATAGGTGACCAGGTAGATCCCTTTAGGCTATGTTCATACACAGTATGAGACCGGCTGTTCTGTGACACGGCCGGGACACCGAACGGCCAGCCTCTGAAAAAAATCATCAAGGACAGATGGTCTTTAAGGCCACAGAGTTGTGATGCGGGCCCATTCGGGCGTGCCCGGATTGGAACTCTCCACTGCATGCTCTGGAGCGTGCGTCCAGAGCCGCTCACTTTATAGTGTGCACTTAGGTTTTCTGTGGCCACTATTCATTGAAGCAAGAAAACTATGAAGCAAGAAAACTGACATGTCAGTTGTTTGTGGCGCCACTAGGGATCACATAGACTGCAAGGTTACGTATATTTTCACCAACCCACCCCCAAACCACTGGTAACGTCCATTTGATGACAGTAAGTCCTTGCCGGTTGTGTTTTTTCAAATGCGTCAGGTGCCTTGGTTAGGGTAAAAAATGATCTTTTAATCTGCAGCAGCCGAGTCAATGAGGAGTGGCCTGGAGCTTCTGTGCCCTAGGCCACACCTCATTGAATCAGCTGCTGCAGATAAAAAGATAATTATTTTATCTAAACAAGGCACCTGGCATATTTAAAAAAAAAAAAAACACACACAACCGGGAAGGACCTAAGACCACACACAGTAGTCTCTCATATGGCCTGGACACATGATAAATCCAGCCTTGTAAAGGCTCTACAAACATGCGCCAAGTCACCGGTAAGTGCTCGTTTGCTGCCTCCCATTGGGTAATATAAATGGGTCCTAGGAATTTTTACCTTTTTTATTTGCCCCCCATTGTCTATTAAAATACAAGAGGACCCAACTTTGTTGGCCAGTCGACACTGATTTGATTATGAAAAGCATGGTTATGTTTAAATGAGCGGTAGTCCCAGGCTAGGATGCCATTTCTGTGGTAATACTGCCTTCTTACTAAATAAATACTTCTGTACATACCACCCAACTTGTCGACATGGTACGTTTGCCGCAGACAGATTCCTCCCTTTGGAGTTTTTTTCCACTTGCCTTTAATGCTAATGAATATGGATAAGTGTAAGAAAATAGAATGGTTTCCTCTTATCTACAATGTCTCCAGAAAATAACCCTCCTCTCCTCCTCCACCTCACAGCATGTTGGTCAAACACTTCTAACCAGCAAAAGGAACATTTAAATACTTAAAAGGTGGAAGTCAAAATACGAGAAATAAGACTGTCAGTGTTTAATGATTAAAAATGGGCTAACCTTTAAATTAAGAAAAAAAAGTGTTTAATATATCGAAAAGATTTCTTAAATTAAATTACTAAATTTAATGGCTTAGTATCACCCACAAAAGTATTATTTATTTATTTGGGGAGGGGCCTGCCCGAAGGAAATCCATATATCAACTTACTATACAAAGTACAAAGCAAAGGCTCTAAAATATAATACAATAGTAAATATGAACTTTTGGGACAATACCTTTATAATATCCCTGTACTGCAGCATTTAAAACATAATGTGCCTTAAAAAATAACTACGGGTATAAAAAGTGTAAAAAAAATCTAACCAAAATAAAGAAACTATGTGGTATCCAAAAGTACTGGACTGGACACAAAGCAAGATAAAGCAAATTATAGTATTAACCAAGGTAAGAGACTAGTATGATAACCCCTAGTCCACCAAACAAGCCTACAATCACATCACAAACATAACAAATCAATGTCAATGAAAAAATTCCCAACACATTTCCCCTGGAGATTCCCAGGTTCATCAGGGGACATAAACTGGAATTATAAAGAAACAATAAGAAAAAGGAATATGGCACCAATGAAACATAACAAAAAAGGCTCTGAGTGAGTATCTTGCTTCACAACTAGAGATGAGCGAAGCAAAACCAAGCTGCTTCGCTCACCTCTACAATGTCCTACTGTAAATCAATAAACATCTGATATGCTTCCCTATGAGTATGAAACGTGAAGGAGCTTGATAAGATTTTCTTATCAATTCATATGAAATCCTATCGTTGAAATTTTTATTTATTTATTAGAGTGGGGAATGAGGAAATTAAAATAAGTATTTCTTTCTTTTTCTTTTATGTTTATTTCTTATTTTATATATTGGCTCTTCGGAGTCTTACTAGGTTATGCATTCTTCATTATTGTTTTTTTTACTATTTTGGGCCTGTCTGACCTGTTTTGATATCCCTGTACAATAGGATAACCCCTTTAAAAAAGATTAAATTTTTTTTAAAATAATATTACTTTGAGTTTATTAGAATAAAGCCAGCAAACATTGACAGTCCAAATAGTCCAATTTTTGGAGGATTATATAACAAAACAAGCGCCCTCAAGGGGACCAGCAGAGGAGAAGCTAATAAAGAAAAAGCCCAGAGGCAATGAAAGAAGGACGCAAAGAAAAGAAAAAAAAAAGGGAAAAAAAGGAAGGAAGAAGACAGGAAGACAAGTAATAAAAGGGGGGGGACACAGAGAACTCAAATCTATAGCGCCACAGCCTCGCCTCATTTCCAGGACACCTCTATAGGAGAGTAGCAAAATCCGGCGCCTCTACAAAGAGAGTCCACGCAGTCCAAACCTTACGGCACGTCTCCGATCGGGCCTGCGCCTCAGCCACAAACTTCTCCTCCCTCAGAATTACTTGCATTTTAGTGAACCACTCCCACAGTGCAGGGGCCACGACCGTCTTCTAGTGTAGCAGTATCACAGCTCTTGCAGCCGCAAGAACATGTCTCAGCACGCCCTTCTTGTGAAGCGGCATCGAACCAGGTAGTAAAGAAAGGAGCATTGCCTTCGGGGTATTGGCTATGTGTTTGCCTTAATATATGCCTTGTATACTCTAAAAACCCCTTCCCAAAACAACTTGATTTTAGGGCAACTCCACCAGATATGGAGGAGGGTTCCCTCCTCCTCCCCACACCGCCAACAGCGATCGGAGGATTCAGGGGATTCAAAAAAATTTTTTTTAAATAAATGCTATGATTGCTGTATTGCAGCTCCATACAACTTCAACATGTAGAGAGCCATCACACGGCCATGTGCATGACCGTGCTTGACACCAGGGGTGTCAAACTCAAATACACAGTGGGCCAAAATAAAAATATTGGAGAAAGTCGCGGGCCAACCTTAATATTCAATGAAGATTGCATGCAGTGTTTCTGGCCCTGTCAGAGCAGCATGCGTGGTTCCTGGCACTGACTATCCTCTAAAGTAAATGTCCCCACATGGTAGTTACCCATTATATCCCTCAAGCAGTAGGTAATACAATAATTGTGCCCCATGTAGTAGCCCCCTCCCATAGTGCCCCACATAGTAGCCAGCCCTTCCAATAGTGTCATATAAAGTAGCCAGCCCTTTCAATAGTGTCTTATATACTAGCCAGCCCTCCAAATAGTGTCTTACATAGCAGCCAGCCCTCCAAATAGTGTCTTAAATCGAAGTCAGTCCCTAAAATATTTTCTTATACAATACCACCCCTCCCCCATAGTTTTATGTAATAGCCAGCTCTCTCAAACAGTCTTAGAAAGTAGCCAGATCTCCCAATAGTCTCTTATGTAGAAGCCAGCCCTCCCCAAGTGTCATATATATAGTAGCCAGCCCTCCAAATAGTCTCTTATATAGTAGTCAGTCCTCCCAATAGTCTTATATAGAAGCCAGCCCTCCACAATAGTTTTATATAATAGCCAGCTCTCCCCAATTGTCTTATAAAGTAGCCAGCCCTCCCCAATAGTGTTTTATATAGTAGCCAGCCCTCCCCAATAATGTCTTATGTAGTAGCCAGCCCTCCAAATAGTCTCTTATATAGTAGCCAGCCCTCCAAATAGTCTCTTATATAGTAGCCAGCCGTCCCCATAGTCTCTTATATAGTAGGCAGTCTGAGTGGCTGTCCAGACCACCCATATTATAATCTGCTGCAACATCAGGCAAGACAGTTTTAATACAGCAATGGAAAAGCTCAGCGGGCCAAAAATAATGGCACTGTGGGCCAGATTTGGCCCGCGGGCCAGAGTTTGACATGACTGGTCTACACTGTAACCCCAGTTGAAAAGCCCCAATGGTCTCTATGATTTGGATTATGTTAAATTCTACTCTATTATTGTTATTCTAAGTGAAATATTAAAAATAATAAAAATACTACAATTATTTAATATTGTAAGCAGGTGAAATTGTAACCAAGTATTTAATATATATCGAAGAGGAGGATATCGAAAGACCATGCTAAGTTATAACTTAATAGGACTGAAAAAAGTGATGATTTGCCACCTGTAAGACCAGAATAAAAACTCCAAAAACTAGTTAGAAAAAATGAAGCACTGGAAGAAAATACCGTACTGATTTTATTAGGAAATTTAAATGTTTAAATTGTTATTGTTATGCAGCGAAAATCTCAAATTAACTGGTTTCAGAAAGTTAGCTAGATTTGTAATTTACTTATATCCTAAAATTTTCCAGTCTTCCAGTGCTTATTAGCTGCTGTATGTCCTGAAGGAAGGGGTGTATTCTTTCCAGTCTGACACACTGCTCTCTGCTGCCACCTCTGTTGATGTCAGGAACTGTCCACAACAGCATAGAAAACCTCTTCTGCTCTGGACAGTTCCTGTCTCAGACAGAGGTGGCAGCAGAGAGCACTGTGTCAGACTGGAAAGAATACACCACTTCCTGCAGGACATACATCAGCTGATAAGTACTGGAAGACTGAAGAATTTTAGAAGAGATAGAAGTAAATTATAAATCTATATAACTTTATGAAACCAGTTGATTTGAAATAAAAAGATTTTCACCGGATAACCCCTTTCAGGGTCATTGACACGTGCATGAAGGGTGTTCTGCGGACTGGACCTGGGAGCTCCCAGCATCGTGATAAATTAAGATGTCTGGAGTTCCTAAAAAGTTTGCGCTAATGTACTGACAAAGCTGCAAGGCTTTCTATGGGGCTTTGCTACTGTTCTGGACAGTTCCTGACATGGACAGAGGTGGCAGCAGAGAGCACTGTGTCCGAGTGGAAATAATACACCACTTCCTGCAGGACATACAGCAGCTGGTAAGTACTGGAAGACAGGAGTTTTTTAAAAAGAGGTAAATTACAAATCTATATAACTTTCTGAAACCAGTTTTTTTTCTGGGGTTCCCGTTTAAGCCATGTTAAAGGGTCGGAAACAAACGCAAAAAAAAAAAATTCTTTCTGAATAAAGGATTAATTGCATGCCGGCTTTCCAATGAGCATTGCCTGTAAGACTCCATACACAGGTGTCTCCTCAATGAGAACCACTACCCCCTCCAAATACCCCACTAGGGCATTTGAAAATGGGTCGGGTAAACAAGACAAACCCTTTAAGCAATGACAAAATTTCTAACTAAATCCATTCATAGACAACTGTACGTCTATCCCAAAAACCAGCCATAAGTTTTAGTTATGCATTTTTTTATCAGAATATTTAGCTTGAAAAGATGCCACCAGCTATTGAAAAATCTTCACAAAGACGAGTATCATTTTTCCCCAAAAAGTGAAATCTAAGCAGACTTCAGGCTGACTAAACCCACACACAGAACTGCAGACAAAAAAAGCAAGTCACTTGTTATTAGTAACATACAGCAAATCACTGCAGAGTATGAATCACCAAGACAAATGGAGGGGAAGGCCACGGTCATGAAAAATACACACGGCAATCTAGAAAACTGTGAAATTCCAAACTCCGGCGTGCTGAGAAATTCTGCGAGCGATGAGAACGGTCTCCAGGATCAGCAGTGTGAGGAGCGGGCACGCACATGGAAACGTATACATTAGCGGGCGTTTACATCGCGCCAGGCCACAAATGTATACTGTGAAAATGACATATAAACTGTTATAAAACAAGCAAATAAAAATAAAACTAATGAAAAGGGATTCAGGTATATGCAGCGGTATAGCGAGAGCGCTGCATACGGCAAACCAATCATTGTAAAATGTGCCGCCATATATTTATGTAAGGAATAAATACATGATTAGGGTTTTTCTTTACATCTGCCACACATAAGACTAGGGATACTGTACATCTGGGCACTTTCTTTTTTTATTTAATAAATTCTAAATGTATACTTATTCAGTTACAGTATATAGATAATCATGAGGTTAAAGGGGTACTCCGGCAAAATGTTGTTATCGTTTATTTTTATTTCAGAACAACAAGTTTCAAGTTATACAGATTTGTAATTTATTTCTATTTAAAAATCTATACAACTTTCTAACACCAGTTGATTGAAAGAAAAAAAAACTTCTTTAACTAAGTCTTAACCCTTTGAGGACCAGGCCCAAAATGACCCAGTGGACCGCGCAAATTTTGATCTTAGTGCTTTCGTTTTTCCCTCCTCCCCTTCTAAGAGCTCTAGCACTCTCAGTTTTCTATCTACAGGGCCATGTAAGTGCTTGTTTTTTACAGGAATAGTTGTACTGTGTAATGGCGTCTTTCATTTTACCATAACATGTATGATGGAATCCCAAATATATTATTTATGAAGATATAAATAGGTGAAATCGTAAAAAAGAATGCAATATGGTAACGTTTGGGGGGTTCCTGTGTCTACGTAATGCACTATATGGTAACAGCGACATGACACTATTATTCTATAGGTCAGCCCGAACACGACCATATGCAGGTTACACAGATTCTCTAAAGTTATATATATATTTTTTTAGGAAATCCTTTTTTTTGGCAATTAAATATTAATAAAATGGGCCTATTGTGACGCTTATAACGGTTTTATTTTTTCACCTACGGGGCTGTATGGGGTGTCATTTTTTCCGCCATGATCTCTAGTTTTTATTAATACCATATTTGTGAAGATCGGACGTTTTGATCACTTTTTATTGATTTTTTTAAATATATAATGTAACATAAAATCGGTAATCCGTGCACTTTTTCCCCTCTTTTCGTGTACGCCGTTCACCGATCACAATGACGCTTGTTATATTTTAATAGATCGGACAATTACGCACACTACGGTATATTATATGTTTATCTATTTATTCATTTTTATATGTTTTATTTATATAATGGGAAAGGGGGGTGATTTAGACTTTTATTGGGGGAGGGGCTTTGGGGTAGTGTAATAGTGTTTTGAACTTTTTTTTTTTTTTACACTTTTGAAGTCCCTTTGGGGGACTTGTACATACAATACTTAGATTTCTACACTGATGAATGCTATGCCATAGGCATAGCATTGATCAGTGTTATCGGCGATCTGCTCATTGAGCCTGCCTGTGCAGGCTCAGTGTAGCAGATCGCCGATCAGACCGCACGGAGGCAGGTAAGAGACCTCCGGCAGTCCGTTTCAACGATCGGGACCCCCGCAGTCACACTGCGGGGGTCCCGATCGGTAAGTGACAGGGGACTCCCCCTGTCACTTACACTTAAACGCCGCGGTCGCGCCGCGATTGCGGCGTTTAAGGGGTTAATGACACGCGGCAGCGCGATCGCAGCCGGCCCCCACCTGCTATGAAGCGCGCTCCGCTCCGGAGCGCGCTTCATAGCGGGAAAAACACCCAGGACGTAAGGTTACATCATGGGTCGTCTGGGGACAGACTTCCATGACGTAACCCTACGTCCAGGGTCGTCTAGGGGTTAAAGGGATATTTTTTAAGACATAAAATTGAATATAATTTGAGAAAGTAAGTAATAAATTAGAACTAAAATACAAACAACCCCACTCCTAAAAATATTTCTAAATTCTGATTTGTAAGATATAACGAGGAGATTTCGTAAGATTGGCATATATGGTCTACGTCAGCTCTAAGCTGGTGTAATTTTTCCCCATGATTTATACCTGCTAGCTTACCAGCCCCCCCAACACCTTAGTGCAATGGAGAGATGGGTCATGTATCTCTCTACCTCTCTATTTATTCTCTATGGGAGCTGTAGAAGCTCCCATGGAGAATTAATGGAGTATCAGGCAGCAGGCACAACCCACCACTCCATCCTACCAGGAGATTGGGGTCTTAGCTACTTATACCTTATCCTGTGAATAGGATTACACACAGCGGCAGCAAGCAGGTGAGTCCGGGGGGGGGGGCGGGGGTAGCTGCGGGGGGGCTGCCCCAGTGATCGCTAGATCGTCCGGGCAGCCCACATGATATAGCAGTAGTCTGCTGCCACCACTCCTATTCCATGGAGCAATGGCAGCAGATTGTTGCTACATGTTGAAAGACAAATGACAGCAACGATCAGCCGACATTGTTCATGTCGGCTGATCGTTGCCTTCTATTACATGGGACGATTATCGGCCGTAACGGGTGATATCAGCCGAATACGGCCAATAATTTGTTCCGTGTAATAGGGCCTTGAGTCCGACGTCCATAGGAAGTTACTGCTCCAGTGATTTCCTATGGATGTCGGACTCATCTTTTACAGGAGGGGTAAGTATCCGTGTCTCTACTGGGGGAGTTGGGCGGGCTGAAAGGTGAAAGGTCTCCTTTAAAGATCTACGGAACAATTATGTGCCTAATCAGGTAGATATCGCCCCATGTAATAAAGACGATTGGCTGAAGAGGGAGCGATCATTCGTTTGTTGGCTGATCATTGTCTTTTAATATTTGTAAAAGTCATCTGCCCCGACCGTGCATCGCTCCAAGTAATAGCGGATGTGTGGCCAATGGAAGACTAAGGAGTACTGCAGCATCGCTACATAGAAAATAATAAAGTTGTTATGCTAACCTCTTCACGCTCCTCTGGTGTCCTCCTACCATGTCTATGTGTCCCTGGCTTACCCCAGACACTGCTGACACTTCCACAAATGAACCTGTCCCTGCAGTGACAGCCCGCTCAGCCAATCACTGAGACAGGTTCATCTGTGGGAGTGCCAGCAGCGTCTGGAATCAGTGGGGATCAAGAGACATGATAGGACGACACCGGGGGAGCATGGACAGGTAAGCATCATCTTTATAATTTTCTTGATACCGACTCCAGAGTACCCCTTTAAAGCAAGGATTGCACAGATATCACCAACAATGTCCATGCTCCCCCGCCCACAAGATCATGTAATAGATTGATGAGCAAGCACCGATTGGCACTCACTAACCCCGTGTAGCGGGTCCTCTAATATGGCCCTTATCCTCACGTTAGGCTGACACTTCCTATAGTGTAGAGATCACTTCTCAACAGTTATCGCAGTATCATTACAGACAAGATTACAATGATCAGTCACACCTATCTATAGATAATACAGGATCCACCATTCACAATAGATGATGGTCACAGCTCACAGCTAAATACTGCCAACTCCTGAAGCAGAGTTCTTCCTCCCAAGTTTATACACACTGGCACGGCATGAACCGAATACACAGCTAATATTACAGCATACACAGCATGTAAAAGGTTGGTGTGATTCCATCTACATCTTACACAAGTGTATTGCAGCGGTGTCGGCATTACAGATCCCTATGATACAGTCAGTCTGGGCCATTTGACCCATGATGACGCTAGGACGCTAACACGTAAGAAACTTGTGTGAAACTGACCATATATACAGTAAACTTAATAAGCCTCCTGAAGTCAATGATCAGTTCTTTATGGTGCAGTGTAAAGTATATGCTGGCGCCATATAAATATAAAATTATTACACTATTTAATTGGGAAGACGACAAGTTCCAATTAACCATCAATCGAAAAATGGAATTACTTCTGCAGCTGTATTAGTGAAGGACATTAATAGGCTACCCTTGTAGAAACTTTGTTAAACATTCTTCACAGGACATATATGGCCCCTATCGGCCTACATGCTGCCTTTTCCTCATCCTCCTCTTTATATTTCTGTAGTCATGTAACACAAACTTCAGCTATTGGGATGATGAGGGCTGTAGTCATGTAACACACACAGTTCAGCTATTGGGATGATGAGGGTTGTAGTTGCACATTTCGTGCTTCCAGGGCTTAGTGACCAGGATCTGGGCGGCAGGGTAATCTGCAGGTTACAGCCCCCTCCCCGTCAGAGCACGGCCGACCTCCTGGTCATCCCCCACTGATGTCTGCCCGGGAGTTATCTGAGGGCCCTGGCCGCTCCTCCTCACAGTCCTGCGGCCCCCACCTCACAGTGCAGCCAGATGGAGTGGCCGCATCTCCTCCGTCCTCCTCTCCCCGACACCCGCTCTCCCTCTTCAGCCTCCTCACCTCCTCTCCCTTCTCCTCCGTCCTCCTCTCTCCCGGACCGCCCGCTCTCCCTCTTCAGCCTCCTCACCTCCAGCCTTCTCCTCCGTCCTCCTCTCCCCGACCCCGCTCTCTGTCTTCAGCTTCCTCACCTCCAGCCTTCTCTGTCCTCCTCTCCCGGACGTCCCGCTCTCCTCCGTGCAGCTCCACATGCCACATAAATCATCTCTCTGATAACAGAGTCTGGCAGCCGACCCCTGCAGCATACGGAGCGGCTCAGGAGGGGTTAATGCCGCTGTCAGTGTGACAGCGGCATCTACACAGTTACACAGCCGGCACTAGCAATTGCTATGTGCCGGCTATTTGAAATTGGCGCCGCCGGGAACGGAGGGAGAGAGAGCGCGGAGGTGGTGACAGATGGGAGCAGGGGGCGGCACACAGAGAACAAGGCCGGCGCTCAGATAGCCGCCAGCCGTGTTCTCTGCTCTATACTTTGTTAAACTGCGCTATAATGCTAATTAACATAAAGTTTCGATACCAGGAAATCCTGGTATCAAACAGTTTTTTTGCCCGAAATATCGATAGTAGTATCGATATTTCGGTGCATCGTGCATCCCTACTCCTGATCCCCCGTTAGAGCCCCCTATACTCACCTAATGCCATCACTGGTGGGGTCTAACCACTGATGCTCCCTACCACTGAAACGGTACTGCTTCCAATGAGATTTTCCCTACACAGAGGCACTCCCGGCCACTGGCTGTGTAGGCTCCTGTAGCATGCCCAATTCCTTTTACAGCCAGTGGCCAGGAAAGCCCGAAAGGGAATGTAGTGCTATATCAGTGATGTGCCACTTCATTTTTATGATAATGGGCATCCCAGAGGTCAGAACCCCACCGATGGTCAGGTGATGGCATACCCTTCTGATCCTTATGAGATGGGCCTATCCCTCGAAGAGCAATATTCTGAAGAAAATTATACAAGCAGATGTAACTGGGGTCACTACAGGCACAGAAGCTTTATACAATTTACCGGCTTATGAAGCCTTCCTCTTCGTTCCTTCATGTTATTATTGTGCCAGCTTACATTTCTCGGTACAATTTTTTTTTATAGTTGATAATCTAGACTAAAAAAAAAAATTTCTGTCTGCTCTAAGAGAAATTATGAACGAAAAACCCTGCAAATTTTTTAATTTTTAATTTTTTTTTCTTTCAAAAAAATCATACTATATATTATCCTGTCAATGTTTTCATTGATATGTGTATATATTTCTGCACTGAGGCAGAGACAAAAAAAAAATCCCTTACAGTTAATAACGATTGAAAAAGTATACAAGGTGGTGTCTGATAGCATGGTGGCTATCCGACGTATAGACATCTAAACTAAACGCATCTTATATTTACCTATAATATACAAAAGATCTGTTTCAGAAGCTGGCCTCTCTAGACATAAAGATATTTAGAACGCCACTTATACAATCAAAAGACCTCCCTAGGTAAGAAAGCTTTTATTGTAGTTCTTCCCATCAACCCACCGCAGACATTCCCCGAGCAGCAACGTTTCTTTTTCAGCCGACATCCATTTAAAAGAACTGTAGTTAATTGGTATCTAACAAATGTAACGAACATGATTCACTGAGGTTATGCTGATTGCATCAAGCCAGGAGATGCAATTTCATTGTGCGAGCCAAACAACAAAAACATGAACCAAATAAACAAGAAATCAAGTAGTAAACTTTTACATGTATTTTGCTTAACGTGATAAAAGGAGAAAAATACTTATCCAGTCTATTGATCTGCACGACTACAATACAGAAATATGGCCACCCCGGGTGGTCAACTCATGACTGAAGGCCTGGCTCCTGGACGTTGGTAAAAACATACATACTCCAATACCAACTTTAAATAATAAATGTTGAGTGATAATTTTGAAAAAAATAAAAAAAATGGTAACTTTTGTAAATTTATACAAAGGGCAACCATTATGCATATGGCTGGGGCAAGTCCATTAGGGTGGGAGCAACTCTCTGTTATGGCTACTTAAAAAATGCATCCTAGGTTGGAAAACCCTGCATTAAAGGGGTTATCCAGCACTACAAAAACATGGCCACCTTCTTACAGAGACAGCCCCACTCTTGTCTCCAGCTTGGGCTGGGTTTTGCTGCTCAGTTCCATTGAAGTGAATGGAGCTTAATTGCAACCGCACCTGAACTGGAGACAAGAGTCGTGTTGTCTCTAAAAGAAAGTGGCCATGTTTTTGTTGCACTGGATAACCCCTTTAAGAGATACAAATGCCATAACAGGGCAAATATGCAGTGATCATGTTCATGAGATAAATTATTTTAAGTTGGTAAGCTGATTGAAGCGTAGAGGTACCAAAAAATGTAGGAAACTGATAGGGGTCATTTCCATGTCTGCAAAATACTGTCGGTGCACGGACAGTATTCTGTGAACCGGACCTCAGGGCTCCTGGCATGAGAATTGATTATCATACCGGGAGTTTCAAAACTGTTTAAATCTTCAAGCTACTGTACAGACACAGCATGAATACTCACAGTTTAAATCTCTACGCTACTTTACTGACAAAGCGTAAATAACCAGAGTTCAAAAACTGTTTGAATCTTTAAGCTACTGTACTGACACAGTGTGAATAACAGGAGTTCTGAAACTTTTTAAATCTTCATGTTACTGTACTGACACAGCATGTCAGTACAGTAACGAATGCTGATTTCAGGAGCTAAGAGGTCTGTTCCACAGAAAACATTCCATGCAGGGACAGTATTTTGCAGGTGCTAAAATTAAGATAAAAATATCCAGTGGTTGGGTGGGCAGGCGTTTCCAGCACAGGAAACTGGAAGACGACAGTGTCAGGAAACAACTTACAAACTCACCTTAAGGGATTGCGTTATTAAGAAGCTTCTTCCCTTCCTCATCAGCACCATTTTAGGGATATTTGAATTTTATTTCCTATGAAGCATTGTGGTACACTGGGGGGTAGGGCTAACGCCCCCAATGCTTTCCTCTGCCCTGGCCCACCCCTTATATAGTATGATAGCAGATCAGCGCAGAGCTGGTTGGGGCGGATGGGTGCACTAGGGGCAGTACCAAAATACCTCATTGCTAGAGATGACCGAGCTGGGATTCGGGTTCGTATGAACCCAACCGACTGACGTTTGAATTTCACTGTCTTCCCTTTTCATGGAGAAGTTGGATACAGCCCAAGTACCGCCTGGAAAATTTGGATGTTCAGAAGATGATCGTTCAGGTTCGTATGAACCCAAACCTCGTCCGTTTCACTCACCTCTAATCTTTATCATAGGAAAAGAGGTGCACATATCCTGAAAATGGCGCAGAGGTTGATGGTAAGAGAAACTTACCTTCCTCCTCCCCATCCCTTGCGCTATAAGGACATATATCAGCAGGTTAGTGCACCTTTACGCATTATTTCAGAGCAGACTAGTTCAGAGTGATTAGCTGTTCGATGTCCATACTAGACAGTGACGTGGTGGTACCTCGTAAATGTTTCTCAGCTCCATTTCAAGTGAACGGGATCTGACCTGTAGTAACTAGGTCCGGTCACTACACAGTGAATGGAGCCAATTGCTTGTGGCCAGAGGCCACAACCTAAAGGGTTTCAGGTTTTCAGGTCCCCCCAGTGAACGCTCTGGCTGCCACTTCCTTGATGGCTGCCTGAAGTAGGACAGCATCCCGGCCAGTGATTGGCTGAGTAGGCTGTCACTAAGACGAATCTGCCTCGGAAGCAGCTGGGGGCCTGAGCATGTGACCAGAGGACCACAAAGCGGAAAGGGGGGTGATCGGTGAGAATAGGTAGTTTATTATTTTCTCTGCTACACCAGATCTTACAAATAATCTAATGCTCCTCCTTTAATTCAGCAAAGACCGGCAACTTTAAAAGAGGAACAAATCTTGATTCAAAATGAGGCCCCCAATATCCAGATTTGACTTTGGTTTATTATCTTTTAACTTTTTCAAGAGCAAAAATTAATCAATCATCCTTATAAAAATGTTGTTATCATGTAAAGACCTGGAAGAGGTTAACTTACAAGGAGAAAAAGTTCACCTAAGGTACTAGAAGAAAAAAAAAAAAGTTGAATATGCAACTGCTAATCTAAAAATACGTGCAAGATGTGTAGGTCGGCTATGAAAGTGCCAAAAAGAGAGGAAAAAAATACCTGTCAGGGCAGTTATCACACCATGCCTAATTGATTACAAATGTTTGAAGGTCCGAGCAATAAATCAGCACTTTAATTCCACATTAACCTCTCACCATCATCCACGCTCCCCACCCCCTCCTACTGAACAGGGCTGATGTCTCAATGAAAAGAACTGATTCCACCAGCATGTCTCCATGAGTTTCTAAACCAATTCACAGCAAAGCCATTAAATATAACACTTCCTCTTTGATTAGTCGCCTAATAATTTTCTCTGACCCTTGACATAACTCCCTTGTTGTATCAGGAACCATAAAATATTAAGACACACACCAACTAAAAATAAGCCTACAATGACTATTTTAAAGACTGTGTGTGGCCTTGCCCATATATTTTTGGCAAGTTGCTTATTCTCCGACCACAGCTATATTCATCCAAGAGCAGTGGCACTGGAGAGTCTCTGTCTCACCTGTCAAAGCTGAGGAACGTTCCTCTGAAGACCACCAAGAGTCCGTGGACCGGGTCCATGGTTCTACCGCAGTAAGCTCTGATAAGCTCCTACTAACAAGGGAATAAACTGCTTAAGCAGAGTAAAGGGAAGTTTAAACAGGACATATAGCTATCAGTATAAAACAATCAGCAAAATGTATAAGCCCATGTCCTGCAAGGTACGTTTTTAGTTAAAAATTGAGAAACGCTGGATGACCTATTTTAGCCATCTATCGGAATATTTTAGATCATACTTACTCATTATATATATATATATATATATATATCTTTACGTGATATTTTTTTTTATATATATTTCATCTATATTGATATCTATCAATACACATCTGGCCCATAGTTCCTACTTCTTATGGTCAACTTCTGGGAGCCCCAATATTCACTAATTTGTTCATTTATACTCAAAAAAAGATTTTATTTTCTAAAAGTATAGTAAAAAATATTGTTGTATTTGAAAATAAATATATATATATATATATATACACACACACACACACACACACACACATATTACTATTAATAATAATAATGATTAATCCCACCCATTTATCCAATCACTTGTGAAGACGATACATGGCACGTATCAGGTAATCTAACTATTGACTATTTTTATACTATTAAAAGAATGCTAAGTGAAGCCATTATTAAAGAGCTCCCCATATCATAAAAAAAAAAAATTCTCAGCATTGCGGCCAGACAGAAATATTTCGCTGTGCTCATCACAATTACGTTGCTCTATAATTTGGACGACCTTCATTACTACAATTTACACTGATTGTACCCACAGGGTGATTACAGAAAATGCAATTCTCGGGCTATATTTTCGGCTTTCTTCACACGGTGTACTTTTCTGCCATTTGAAAAAAAACATTTTTTGAAGAGCATTTAAAAAAAAAAAAAAAAAGAAGCTTTTTTTATGTGTTTTTTTTATTATTATCATAGTCATTTTGTACATGCTATTTGTTAATGACGTTTTTCAGATCCTATGAAGAAGCCTATAGGGAAAACGGCAGAAAAAACACTACGTATACAGAGCATGCTGCATTTGGAACAAATAGCATTGACAAAAAACAACACTATATATATATCATGTCACTAATAAATTTCAAAGTGCATGTGGCTAAAGAAAAATGTTGTAAAAATGCCACGAGAACCTCAGATGCAAATATTCGCTTTTTATTATAAAAAAATAAGTTTATGTAGAACAATATACTACATATATACATATATATATATATATATATATCACTACCAAACAGAATGAATTTATAGCTGACAGGGCTGGAATGCAAAATGTGTTCACAGTCTTTGTGATATCTACATTTACTTAAGGTGAGCTGGCACTGTCCTAAGAGTTGCCAATAAAGTTTAATACATATTATATCACATAGACTCACATTTTCTCTTTTATACTTGCCTTTACAAAAAAAGAAAAGAAACATATATAATAGATCCAGATACCCCCTACACCATTAAAAAAAAAATCAGAAGTACTATTTCAGAAATTACCAATTTCCCTGCTAAAGTCACCAGGGGCCAATATAAATCATATCAGTAGCCGAGAAATAAAGGTCTCCATTATGCACGTTTTCACACATATACTGTACTCAGTGTGATATACTTTTACACATAAGGAAAAAATATGTCTAGGTAGAAACAGGGTCATTTTAAGTTTTATAAGGTAGAGCAAAGTAACCGGGAAGAAAAACAACAGCTACGACAATGCAATATCTAACTTGACATCGTAAAGGGGAAAACTTTTTAATTTTTTTTTACTTTTTATTATATATATTTTTTTTTTTTATAGTCTCTGAACATTTTGATATAAAGGAGTTAAGAACACACAACAGACATGCATGTGTTTCCATTTAGCCAAAGAGCCAGAAACCATTTTGCAGGCCTTGAAAATAATACAATCATATTTAAATAGTTATTATCCTAATATCCAGACAGCTAGAAGGAGGTGAGAAAATGTCAGTGTACATACAGAATACAACAGAGGAAAAGCCAGACTCCTATTCCCTTCCAGAAGAACCTCATCGGCAGATCACCTTTCCTACATCACAGATATAAAAAAAAAATTATTTTTGGAAGACTGGAAGTGAGCATTGTCTCGGGAGCTTGTGATTTTACCAAAAAGGCATCCAAAATAAAGAAGGACCCTACCATAGATTATATAAAAGTCTACCAACCGTCTATATTCATTTATATCTGTATACAGCAAGAATTATGACAAGCAAGGAAAAAATTACAATGAATCAAGCCAACATTTGCCATGTAAGCTGAATGTCTCCGATGACGGAGCCCGATGGCTTCATCCCAGCGGGGGATTAGTAGGTTCTTATTATCATAAGCCAAGTTTATCGTATGATGCTTTTACAAAACGTATTGCTATTCCATTAACCCATTCAATGAACAAAAAGATCAAAGAGCTTACGTCGGTCGTAAGAAAACCGACAAGAAAAGGTTCCATTAATAGACATCTACTAAATCTACTAAAATATCCGGACAGAGTAAGAGATAGCTCCTTCTCAGGTTCAGAGTAGAAGCCTCCATTAGGCGTATTCTCCATCTCTATTTTTGGAACCTTGACCCTCTGTTTTTGGATTTTTATCAATTTTCGGAATTATTATAAAAAAAATAACATACCTTCAAAAGATATACTATAAAGCCTTGGTAATGCCGATAAAGCCAGCGTCTGACTGATCCTTCAGTATTTATAGGACAGCAGCTCATTTTGATGAACTTCTTGAAGAAATGAACTTAAATAAATCATCCAATTCTATTTTCAAGACATATTTTTTTTTCTTTTTTGCAAATGCCTCCTACAAGGTTCAGTCTGAAGACTTCGAGGCTATAAAACGTGCAATTTAAGGACCCAAGGAAACCATGCAATTAACACAAAGTGCTATTTTGGACGGCTTGGAATTTGACGGCGGGTATTTGCTGCGAGAGTAAATGAATAAACTATAAGAAAAAAGTTTTTAAAAATCACATTCTGAGGACAAAAAAATCCACAGAATGCCGATAGCAGTCTGACCACAGCTCACCAATGAATTCTCAGCGCTTGCATCAACTCGGCAGATATTCTATGTTCTACTTGTGATATATATTAATACTAGTATAGAGCAAATACAGTGAGGATCTATAGAGAGGTGAAATAGTACAGGGTATACCTGTGGATCTAAAAAAGATTATAGTAGCAAAAAGGTAAATGAGGCTAAAAATTTCATGTGCAACAGATTTTCTTTGCAGATTCTCAGACTTTTCGGCTATCTTTGTGGCAAATGCAAAATCTATGGTGAATCTGCGGTGAAACGCAGATGGTAGAGATGAGCGAACCTTAAGCATGCTCGGATTCATCAGATTCCAAGTGTGCAGCACTTGATTACCGGTGGCTAAAGAAGTTGGATACAGCCCTTGAGAGTCCTGGAAAACATGGATACAGCCATAGGCCATAGTATGTATCCATGTTTTCCCAAACTCCCTGTGGTGGCATCCAACTTCTTTAACCACTGATATTCAAATGCCAAACTGGGATCGGAGAAACTCGAGCGTGCTCAAGGTTTGCTCATCCCTAGTGGATGGTAAATGTACGAATTTTGCATGGATTTACTCTGCAATCTTTAGCAGAATATTTCCCCCGCATGTAGACCACACACATTAGCCAGGCCTCGTGAACATTAACTCAATATATATATTTTCAATTTTGTATTGTTTTACAAAAATGTGGAACGAACAGATCTTATTCCTTTGAGATTTGTTTAAAAAAAGTTATAATTTGGCCAAACTTCTGACGTGTCATAATAAAAGTCTGTAATAGTGGTGGGATTCCCATCGATATACAGTATAGCTATAATAGGAGGTACATAGTTTCAATGGAAAACTGTGGAATTATGGGGGAGATTTATCAAACATGGTGTAAAGTGAAACTGGCTCAGTTGCCCCTAACAACCAATCAGATTCCACCTTTCATTTTCCAAAGAGTCTGTGAGGAATGAAAGGTGGAATCTTATTGGTTGCTAGGGGCAACTGAGCCAGTTTCACTTTACACCATGTTTTATAAGTCTCCTCATATCTGTATATATTATATAACTATAGTTTCAGGTATGTCCATGATATACTGTATATAGAACATGCACACCTGACAAGCAATGGAAATCTCAACACCCAGACCCCAAGCAATCAAAACTTTTGACATGACCATGTGACACAATAACCAGAGCTCTTTAGAGATTCTCCATCCCTGCCATGTTAAAGGTGGTTCACTCTATACACATTATAGTTTCTCTATAGAGTGAAATCTCTCTTTGAGAAGCTCACGATCAAGATTCAAGATTTATTTTCACAGATGAAGTAGTATAACTTTAGAGCCCCAACATTTAAATGTAGAACAGCTTTACTATGAAAGCCGTTAAAGAGAACCAATGGCGTAAAAAACGCTGCTACAGCTCTAAATACGTCCCTGTATGCCCTCCACATAAGTAAACGCCTTACATATACGTCTCAAAATACTTTGAGGTGAAAGTCACCCATCTAGTCATGTGGGCGGTCTGGAGCTCCTAAGTAGTCGTGGCTGGCGGGAAATCTTGCCGGCAACTAGGCCACCTTGGCGCTCAGGGACCACCTCTGTGTGATGCTGCCAGCTCGTAAAGGTCAACACTCCCAGGGAGACGGGATTGCCGGCAAGATTTTTCGATACTTAGGGACAGCCCACGTGACTAGATGGGTGAGTTTTACAATGTAGTTTTTCGAGACATATAAGTAACACTCATATTGTTTACTTATATGTCCAGGGGCATATAGGGATGTATTTAGAGCATTAACAGCCTTTCTAGCATGACTGGTTCCGATTAAGCCTTGCTGGATACATTGGTCTCCTATGGACCACAATAATCTATAATGAATTCGGTTAGATTGCAATGTGGTTTTCATCATTTTGGTAGAGACTGTCAACACTCTCCCTTTAAAGTGTCAAAATCAGCAAAAATAGCGCCACCCCTGTCCTCAGGTTGTGTGCGGTATTACAATTTAGCTTCATTCCCTTCAATGGAACTGAGCTGCAAACTCCACAACCAAACTGAGGACAGGGGTGGTGCTGTTTTGGAAGAAAGCAGCCATGTTTTTCTAAGCCTGGATAACCCCTTAAAACTCTAACTTAGCACTGTGATTAGTTATACTATGTGGAAACATGTGACAGAATCCCTTCAAACATAATGCTTTTTCATATGAGATTTCAAGATCAGTCGGATAGGGATGTCATTCACACTTTATTGGTTCCAGATTACGACGTGATTAATGTAAACTCTATGGCTTATCTTTATGGACCTTTTCCATGTAGCTGCAATTGCCGAGAGGAGAGGAGCATTCGTAGCTAAAACCATCCAATAAAAATGGACAAACTGACCAGTGATCGTTCGGCATTTGATTACTGGTGGCTTAAATTGTTGGATCCTAGGAAAAATGGATATAACCAGAGGCTATAGGCTGTATCCATATTTTCCTGCACTCCCTAGGGCTGCATCCAACCTTTTCATCTACCGGAATTTAAATGCCGAACAATTGTCTCAAGTTGCGCTCATCTCTAGTGAAAACAAATAGCCTCATTTGTATAAAATGGTTGGATAGTCCCAAATTCTTCCCTCCAGTATTATTTGTACAAGAATATTCAAATATGAGTACTAAGAATATCAAAGAAAACTATCGGTAGAAGTCATAATAGTTCAAAAGGTGTAACTATCTATTTCAGAGTTGGTGTTAGAACTGTAAAGGCATTTAATGGGGAACACTGGGGGGGGGGGGGAGGCAGAGCAGGGGGTGGTGGGAACTTATAGGAGAAGTCCGGCGAAAATTTTTATTTAAGTATTGTATTGCCCCCTAAAAGTTATACAAATCACTAATATACACTTATTACGAGGAATGTTTATAAAGTGCTTTTTTTTCCCTGCACTTACTACTGCATCAAGGCTTCACTTCCTGGATAACATGGTGATGTCACTTCCTGGATAACATGGTGATGTCACTTCCTGGATAACATGGTGATGTCCGACTCCGAGAGCTGTGTGGGCTGTGGCTGCTGGAGAGGATGATGGCAGGGGGATGCTCAGTGTCCCTCCAGTGCCCTGTGTCCCTCAGTGTCCCTCTGCCATCATTCTCTCCAGCAGCCACAGCCCGCACAGCTCTGGGAGTTGGGTCGTGATATCACCATGTTATCCAGGAAGTGACATCACCATGTTATCCAGTAAGTGACATCACCATGTTATCCAGGAAGTGAATCCTTGATGCAGTAGTAAGTGCAGGGAAAAAAAGCACTTTATAAGCATTTCCCGTAATAAGTGTATATTGGTGATTTGTATAACTTTTGGGGGGAAATACAATACTTAAATAAAAATTTTCGCCGGACTTCTCTTTTAACAATCACGTTATACTTACCCTTCCCGATGCTAGAGCACCACTGGTCTCCTGTATCTCCCAGTCCTGTGATGCCCCAAACCGTGTCTGCTCAGCCAGTGAGTGACTGAAGCAGGACACCTCCGCAGTCACTGACTGGCTGAGCGCGTAGTTCCTGTGGGACATTTACTACACAGGAGACCAGTGGGTGACCGTGAGTGGTGGTGCTGCGGCTGCAGGGGCCCCAGGACAGGGAAGTATAACTTGATAAAGACATGTTTTCTATTGAAATGCTGTCTCCTGCGTTTGTTTGGTAAAAAGGTCTTAGAACACAAGGGTATTGTAGCTTGCAGTGTGTGCACCACTTACCCAGGGAAGAGATGGCACCAGGATGCACTATGGGGAGAAGACAAGATGGCGGGGGCAGCATGCTGGGAAATAATCTGCTGGAGACCTTGCGTCTTGACATCATGTGGATCTTACTGTGACACCAACCCCCTACCTAACCATTGCACACACCAAGTCCCCCCTAATGGCAGTGGCCTCAATGAGCAGGACAGTGATCAGGCCTCACTGCAAGACTGTTCCGGAATCAAAAACATGACAAAAGCATAAAGGTGAAGACTCTGCCTCCAAATCCTCAATTGAGCATCAGTTGTAAACATGTCCGATCCAAGAAGGCCTAGTGTCTTGGTACAGAATACCACAGGACACACTGACAGGCTATATATAAGGGGGTGCATAAATAGATAAAACGGAGGAGATTTTTCAAACACTGTAAAAAAAAAATAAAAAAAAATTGAAAAAAAAATAATACCTCGGTCCCGTGAGAAAAAAAAAACCTTGGTCCCATGAAGCCAACTAAAGACATTCAGGCATTGTTAATGGCCACAACTATGTTTCAATATGGGCAGTCCTGCACGGTAAAGTGTAATTGGAATTATATTTTATACTACAGCAGTTACTTTAGACCTGTACCTTAAAGGGAACCATTCACCCCGTGGCCCCCGTTATAAACAGACAAACAGTCACATAAAGGTCAATATACTTACCATATCGCTCCCGGTCCCGTCCCGGATCTCGTTGTTGACACGGAGAAATCGCCGAATCTTCTTCTCCCGCCCATTATGGTAATGAGCTGAGATGAGTCCAACGTCCATAGGAAACGACGGACGAGTCCAACTTATTCATGAGGTCCTCTTCTCGTCGCCGCCCATCCACGCCTCCTGGAACTTGATTGACGTCTTCAGTCTTCAGTCTCCTCACGAATTCCCGCGCAGGCGCCGTTGCGAAGGTCTCGTCATCTCTTCTGCGCCTGCGCGGTAAACAGGATACGTGCTCTTGACGTTCCTGTGTACCGCGCATGCGCGAAGTCCAACACGTCACCAGCTCTGACAATCGGCGCACGCGCAGTAAACATTGAAGCTGTGGAGCGGCTTCAATTGTGAACTGCGCATGCGCCGAAAACGACCGTCACGGCGCCTGCGCGGGATCCGGCGAGAAGAGAGAAGACGAAGACGAAGAAGACCCGGCGTCAATCAATTGTCGGAGGCGGGGCGAAGGCTGGACTTCTGGCCGGCGGCGCTCATTACCATAATGGGCGCGAGAAGAAGATTCGGCGATTTCTCCGTGTCAACAACGAGATCCGGGACGGGACCGGGAGCGATATGGTAAGTATATTGACCTTTATGTGACTGTTTGTCTGTTTATAACGGGGGCCACGGGGTGAATGGTTCCCTTTAAACGGAGTTGTCCTGACAGGGATCTACGCCAACGGATTTTTTTTCTTTTGAGGAGTTATAAAGCTATAGTCAAGAAAACCGTGGTTGATGACATGATTTAGTTCATAATAGAAGCATGATAAAATAAAGAAAATAATTCCAATAAAGAAAGTTGTGCAAAAAAGTGCTTAAAGGGATACTCCGGTGGAAGAAAAAAATGTGTTCAAATCAGCTGGTGTCAGAAAGTTATATAGATTTGTAATTTCCTTCTATTTAAAAATCTCAAGTCTTCCAGTATCAGCTGCTGTATGTCCTACAGGAAGTGGTGTATTCTTTCCAGTTTGACAGTACTCTCTGCTGCCACCACTGTCCATGTCAGGTACTGTGCAGAGCAGCAGCAAATTCCCATAGAAAACCTCTCCAGCTCTGGACAGTTCCTGACATGGACAGAGGTCGCAGCAGAGAGCACTGTGTCAGACTGGAAACAATACACCACATACAGCAGCTGATAAGCACTGGAAGACTGGAGATTTTTCAAAAGAAGTAATTTACACATTTGTACCAACTTTCTAACACCAGTTCAGTTGAACACAATTTTTTATTTTTTTTTACAGTTTTTATCCCTTTAAATGTAAATCTAGATTTACAGCAATGTGTAAATTGCGAAGGCCGCTAATTTAAGCATTCAAGAGATTGTATTTAATTCTTTTGTTATTCAATAAATTATCATTTGTATTGTATACACAAAGACATATTTATGTAAACTGTATACCAGATTATTAACCCCCTGTATATTAATTTACATTCAGTGAAACTTCTATGGGAAGATTACATTGCATTGAAAAGTGGTTAATGGCCATAATGGTGTTTTAAAAATATGACACAAAAAGTCTTGTCTGTATAAAATAAAAAAAAATAATAATTAAAAAATATATATATATATATATATATATATATATATATATACATACACACACACACATATATATGTATTTTTTTCCACTATGCATTATAAATCCCACATCTTACTTTAATATCATGACATATGTAATAACAGGGAGTACTAGTTTACTAGGTTACTACGCAATAGAATGCAAACAGATAACCTATAAGATTACCAGCCCCTTATAGTATGCTATGGTTTACAGGAACACCAATGCATCCCCCTCCCGGCCTGCAGAACGGACTAGATATAATTTATACACTGCCGGCTGCCAGGGACAGAATATTATTTTTCTGCAGGATAATGATAGACCTGGTTTTGCTGCATAACATGAAAGGGAGCAACAGAATACGTGCGAAATTAAATTGAATAAATGATGGTATAAATACGACGGGCTGAAACTGCAACTTTATAGCATGTTACTATAGAAATACCGGGACATCTCTGCCCTATGCAAAGTTTACAGCATAAGAATTATGGGGGAGCAACCAATCAGATTCCACCTTTGCAGTTTCACTTTACACCATGTTTGATAAATCTCCCATATATACAGTATATATATATATATATATATATATATATATATATATATATATATATATATATATATATATATATATACACCGTATAGAAAGGGTTCTTCTCACATATACATTTCTTCTAGTGCAGACAGCTTTAAGATGGGACCAAGTTTAGTTATTTACTATAGAAAGTCTACTGAACAACCAAAAAACCCCAAAAATAACAGTATTAATAATTATGACAAATATTATGCTCATAATGGGAAGGTGGTATGGTTGGATCATTCATTTTACAATGAATGTAGGGTGGTTAAAGGGATCTTCCTATGTGCATTTATTCAGGGGTACAAGTTTCCTCTCTTCTTATGATGGTGGGGGCCCTAGTAGTTGGATTGATCAGATAGTTACCCCCTATACTGTGGAATAATTCTGGACATAACCTCTAGAGATGGAACTACCCCTGTAAAAGGGTTATCCAACTTTGGACATTTGTTGTTTTGTTAAAATTATCCCCTGAAAATGAGCTAAACGATGTGTGTTCTGCTGCTGGGATTCCCAGAGATTGGCATTCAAAGTGATATAGTTTAAAATGATACAAATATGTTTGACTGCTGCCGCCACTAGAGGGAGCTCTGAAGCTTACAGCATACTGTTTTAATATTGAATTCACTGTATAAAGCAGGGATGGGGAACCATCATGATGGGAATTGTAGTTTTGCAACAGCTGGAGGGCCAAAGGTTCCCCATCCCTGGTAAAAAAAGACTGTGTAGACGACTGCCGAACAAAGAGATGAAAGAGCAAATATAAGGGGGGAAAAAAGACTGTAAATATACAGATGTCGGTGATTGACTGATGATTATGTACAGTAGAATGAAGAGGGAGACCTATATCAAGGGAGGGAGGAAGCAGCAAACAAATGATAAGTCAGGAGGCCAGTGTCAGACCACCTCTAGCTCCCCCTGTAGGCAGTGTAGTTAAGCTGTAGTCACAGATCACAGCTCTATAATCATGGAAAGGAACAAAAAGTAGCTAACCAGAAAGGATTTAAGGAAAATAAATAGCAGCTAACCACCCCGTGTAGGTCCTGACAAATATGTCAGGACCACTAACTTTAAATGGTTCAGGGGAAGACTATTTTGGGCCTTCAGAACTGGACAAAACCGGAGATTTATCAAACATGTTGTAAAGTGAAACTGGCTCAGTTGCCCCTAGTAACCAATCAGATTCCACCTTTCATTTTTCAAAATAGTCTGTGAGGAATGAAAGGTGGAATCTGATTGGTTGCTAGGGGCAACTGAGACCGTTTCACTTTACAACATGTTTGATAAATCTCCCTACATTTATTTTTTCTTCTTTCCCTGAAATCCTGGTATAAAGTCGCCAACCACATGACCACCAAAACTAATAGAGGCAACAGCACTACCCCTGCTCCTATTCCATAAACAGAGAAGACCGAGGACAGTGTACAACTGCAAGGCACCTGACGTCGGGCTCCCAAACCATGTGGGCAGCCATCTTAGGTTTCCCGCTATATATATATATATATATATATATATATATATATATATATATATATATACACACACAGTATATAGACACAATGATGCAGGACTTACATACAGCAGGTGGACCTTAAGCAGTTAAAGGATAGAAAATGTCTCAAGTGCGTTTGTAGTCCATCATATAATAGTTACACTAATAATACCTTTATAGTACAAAAATGAAGAAAATGCCCTCTCGGCCATCACTCCAAACATTAGAGTCACGGGTGACTGCTAAGCCTAGCCTACATTACCAGAGCATAGCCTAGCAACAACACCGAGAGCTGCTGCTGATTCCGAGCTTTTAATTTTTTTTTTACTTTGCCGGAGCATCGGCAGCGTAGACAGACACCACGTAAAGTCGATGCTGGCACTCCTGTGACAGCCAATGAACCAGTTACCAACAAGACCGAGATGAAAGGTAAAAAAATTACAATGAATTACAGATTCTGACAATCAGAAACAAACGAAAAAGCACCAAAAAAAAACCCAACTTCAGCAAATCCAAAGCAGACCCCCGGAAAGAAAGATGTGTATTATTCTACTAGTAAAACCTCTGCCGCTGTCCAGGACGGTTACTCGGCTGCGGTGCCAATATGATTCGATTTCCTAGAGACAATAATAAACGCAGACCAAAATGAGGGAGGGGGGGCAGAAAAAATAAAAAATGGCATGAGGGGGTAAATCCCGAGGAGCAGGATATTGTAGAACATTTACTTCTGTGTTCCATATGCTTTTTAGCTGTACAGGAGTTTGAGCTCATGCTGAATTTGTACTCTCTCCAATTCCTCATGAGTCAGAAAAATTAAAAAGCTATATCCTTCTGGATGCCAGGAAAGGCCTTACCACGATCCTTTTGTCAAAATAAAAAAAAAGGGGGAGAGAGAGAGAAAGCCACAGACGAAGGCTGTCCCACTTTGAGAACTCTGATGTCATCAACCACATGATTTTGCCTCTCCAGTAACGTTGCTTGCAGAAAAAAGGAGTTTTAAAAGCTTTTGCTTTTTTGGATTGTGTGAATGCTTCATTCGCCTCACAAACAACCACAGAACCACAAGTGCGGTGCACGACTTTCTCCAGGAGGACAGCGCGGAGCCTCTGGTTTTTCAATGGTTAATCTCCGCAGGTCACTACCAGTCTTCGAGACCATCATTGTCGGTAAGTGCTTCTTAAACCACAGTAATAATAGTCTTGTCCTTTTTTTTTTTTTTTTTTTACGGGTCATGCCTGGGACTTAGGGTTAAAGAGGGAAAAGAAGGACTAGTGGTGTTCTGGTATTGTATGAAGGTGCCACTATCCTCTAATGTCTGCAATCTGTGTCTGCAGTTTGAAGCCTCGAAGGGATTTTACAATCGGGACGTACAAAAATACTCACGACACCTGTCGGGCGCCGAGCAGGAGATTGCACGGGTCGGCTATGGCGTCGAACAGCCTGTTCAGTTCTGTGACACCATGTCAGCAAAACTTCTTTTGGGGTAAGTGACTGATCTGATCTTCTATGCATTGGTTTGGGGGGGGCAGATTTGGCAGAAAACTTTAGGCCACAGGTAACGCAGCACCCACTGCGTCCTAGATGTTAGCGACAACACACGCACATACATGTAGCACTATATGAAAATACAAAAAGGTTGTTCACGTACCTGTCATGGGATGCTGGGAGCGGAGCTGGGGGGGTGTCTGCCAGGTGAAGCACCTGGAAAGCTCTTTAAATGCGGCCAGGGCAGAGCTGTGCTCGGAGCAGAGTCTATTAAGTCACCTAATCATTTCAGCAAGCAGCTCACTTTAATTCCCGTCCTATTTCCAGGCACCCCACTGTTTAAAGGAAATTAGTAAAAATAGGACTTAACCGCAGAGGCCCTAAAACACATCACTAGATTTGATGCACTGTGAGCTGAGCTGCTATTTGGCAACACCGCTCGTTTAAGCTGAGAGCCTGCAGTGTACGGCTATACGGGAGGACCTGCTGCTGTATACCTGCAGAGTACAAGGGGCAGGCTGCCGACAGGCACACACAGCAATCCTCCACCGGCAGGCAGAAACCACAGAGGAGCTGCCCGAGCATCCATCCATACAGGGAGACTGGGATATAGAGTCACACCGATCTATACAGGGATATAGGGGGTCACACCGATCTATACAGGGATATAGGGGGTCACACCGATCTATACAGGGATATAGGGCTCACACCGATCTATACAGGGATATAGGGGGTCACACCGATCTATACAGGGATATAGGGCTCACACCGATCTATACAGGGATATAGGGGGGCCACACCGATCTATACAGGGATATAGGCTCACACCGATCTATACAGGGATATAGGGGGTCACACCGATCTATACAGGGATATAGGGGGTCACACCGATCTATACAGGGATATAGGGCTCACACCGATCTATACAGGGATATAGGGGTTCACACCGATCTATACAAGGATATAGGGCTCACACTGATCTATACAGGGATATAGGGCTCACACCGATCTATACAGGGATATAGGGCTCACACCGATCTATACAGGTATATAGGGGGTCACACCGATCTATACAGGGATATAGGGCTCACACCGATCTATACAGGGATATAGGGCTCACACGATCTATAGAGGAATACTGGTATATAGGGGGTCACACTGATCTATACAGGGATATAGGGCTCACACCGATCTATACAGGGATATAGGGCTCACACCAATCTATACAGGGATATAGGGCTCACACCGATCTATACAGGTACACTGGTATATAGGGGGTCACACCGATCTATACAGGGAGACTGGGATATAGGGCTCACACCGATCTATACAGGGATATAGGGGGTCACACTGATCTATACAGGGACACTGGGATATAGGACTCACACTGATCTATACAGGGATATAGAGTTCACACCAATCTATACAGGGACACTGGGATATAGGGGTCACACCGACCTATACAGGGATATAGGGGGTCACACCGACCTATACAGGGATATAGGGGGTCACACCGATCTATACAGGGACACTGGGATATAGGGGTCACGCCGACCTATACAGGGATATAGGGGGTCACACCGACCTATACAGGGATATAGGGGGTCACACCGATCTATACAGGGACACTGGAATATAGGGCTCACACCTATCTATATAGGGACACTGGGATATAGGACTCACACCGATCTATACAGGGACACTGGAATATAGGGCTCACACCTATCTATATAGGGACACTGGGATATAGGGCTCACACCTATGTATATATGGACAGTGGAATATAGGGGTCACACCGATCTATACAGGGACACTGGGATATAGGACTCACACCGATCTATACAGGGACACTGGGATATAGGACTCACACCGATCTATACAGGGATATAGGGCTCACACCGATCTATACAGGGACACTGGGATATAGGGGTCACACCGATCTATACAGGGATATAGGGGGTCACACCGATCTATACTGGGATATAGGGCTCACACCGATCTATACAGGGACACTGGGAAATAGGAGTCACACCAATAGGGTACACTTTGTAGGAAAGTTAGCTATAGTCATACATGTAGATAACATTATATATTATGCTATATTATATCTACCTACTTTATCTATCCAACCGAATATAAATGTTCTATCTATCCATCCATTCTTCCTAATATACATTATCTACCTGTCTATCCATTCAATGAATATACTTTACATTCTCTATGACAATCTACATCACCCACACTATCCATCTCTACACAGAATTATTTTAAAATGCACAGTTCCTCCCCTACCATTGCTCATGATTTTTACATAATATATACATATATACATATACACACACAATATAAAACATATGCCTTCCACCCTAAACATGACCTAGTAGCTATTCTATCCGCACACACCCCATATGTTTAACCACAACGTCTAAGCCGATGACCTGACAGCACATTGTTCTCTATAACACAGAATATAATGACCCATGTACAGTCATAGTGTGTGACACTTACAGCATCCTCTGAATCCACTCCATGCTTGCAATTTGCCAAAACAGGATTATTATAAAAAAAACAAAAACTAAAGAAAAATGGGAGCCATGTGATGTGGTGACTGCCTAGTGAGACAAATACCTGCTGGTGCGAACTCTTCATGGCCCCAATACCACTACACTGATTCTCCATTGGTCGCCTAGAAGCACATGTGAATAGTGTGTACATGGCCAGGTCTGCAGCCGGATACAACGCACAATGGAGGCCAATGCCTCACAATACACTCACCATACACTGTACACTATATACTCACCATACACTGTACACTATATACTCACCATACACTGTACACTATATACTCACCATACACTGTACACTATATACTCACCATACACTGTACACTATATACTCACCATACACTGTACACTATATACTCACCATACACTGTACACTATATACTCACCCTACACTGTACACTATATACTCACCCTACACTGTACACTATATACTCACCCTACACTGTACACTATATACTCACCCTACACTGTACACTATATACTCACCCTACACTGTACACTATATACTCACCATACACTGTACACTATATACTCACCATACACTGTACACTATATACTCACCATACACTGTACACTATATACTCACCATACACTGTACACTCACCATACACTGTACACTTTCCTCCATACACTGTACACTATATACTCACCATACACTCATCCTCCCAAGAAGTTTAGAATGAATTACAGCATTTATTATACAATGTAATAGGCTAAATGGATGGCTGACAGACACCAAGTCCCAAAGATAGATAGATAGATAGATAGATAGATAGATAGATAGATAGATAAATAGATAGATAGATAGATAGATAGATAGATGTACACTATATACTCACCCTACACTGTACACTATATACTCATACACTGTATACTATATACTCACCATACACTGTACACTATATACTCACCATACACTGTACACTCTCCATACACTGTACACTCTCCATACACTGTACACTATATACTCACCATACACTGTACACTATATACTCACCATACACTGTACACTATATACTCACCCTACACTGTACACTATATACTCACCCTACACTGTACACTATATACTCACCCTACACTGTACACTATATACTCACCATACACTGTATACTATATACTCACCATACACTGTACACTATATACTCACCATACACTGTACACTATATACTCACCATACACTGTACACTCTCCATACACTGTACACTATATACTCACCATACACTGTACACTATATACTCACCATACACTGTACACTATATACTCACCATACACTGTACACTATATACTCACCATACACTGTACACTATATACTCACCATACACTGTACACTATATACTCACCATACACTGTACACTATATACTCTCCATACACTGTACACTATATACTCATACACTGTACACTCACCATACACTATATACTTACCATACACTGTACACTCACCATACACTGTACACTATATACTCACTATACACTGTACACTATATACTCACTATACACTGTACACTATATACTCACCATACACTGTACACTATATACTCACCATACACTATATACTCACCATACACTGTACACTCCTATAGACTATATACTCACTATACACTCATCCTCCCAAGAAGTTTAGAATTAATTACAGCATTTATTATACAATGTAATAGGCTAAATGGATGGCTGACAGACACCAAGTTACAATGTAAAAAATAATAGATAGATAGATAGATAGATAGATAGATAGATAGATAGATAGATATGAAGCATTCAAGCAAAAAGAAATAAATGAAGGAAAGTGAATGTATGAGTGCATAGAGAGAAGCCAGACCACATGATCCCAGTGTTTAGATGAGGAAATACAGTTTACATGTAGACGCAGCGTTTCTTCTTATTTTTCTTCAACTTCCACAAGAGATTAAGATAAATTCAGCTGGCGAAAATGATCATAACATAAATGATACCGGATTTCCTATGGGATATGGGACTTATTACATTCTCCGAACCTGCACCAGATAATTAATATGTATATATATATATATATATATATATATATATATATATACACGCAAGATACACACCCACATAAAAAATTTTCTTTATATATATATATATATATATATATATATTTATATATATATATATCTCTTTCCCCCCCCTATGAGACTCCGTCCAGAACCCTTACAAATTGTTCCATCTTGTGTGAACACAGAGATTAGTGGCTTCAAACAAGGCCACTTGTGAGATGAAAGTGTAACTTCCCGCTCTGACCCGTGTATATTTTTCCTGCCTGTCAGGCCCTTTAAATCTGAGCCATGAGTTTATTTTCCTTATGGCGATTGGACTAATTGTTGGGCCGACTTCTGGAGAGGAGATTGTATCTGATGGATCTGGCATGTTTGTCTACAGCCACAATTTACAAGGAACCTTCTCTGTGTAGGTAGGCCCGGGCGGGAGGCCTCACACATGTGCCGACAGATCAGCCGCTGCTACTGCAGGCCTGACATTACCTCCACATGTATGTCTATAGCTTTAACCAGGGTGTATTGTACAATAGAAAGCTAGGTACTGGATTATAGATTAAACCTGGCAACAAATGTCATAAAAAACATGCTGGTGTGGGATATTCACTATAAGGGGATTTATGGGGGGTGTTTGGTGAGTAAAACAAGGTGTTCCCAATAGAAACCTACAAAACACTGACGTCATTAATATAACATCTCAGGAAACGGGAATCAGGGTTAAGACCTACATATCTAATATATGGATCTATCTATGGATCTATCTATCTATCTCTCTATTATCTGTCTAATATCTTTCTATCTCCTATCTATCTATCTATCTATCTCCTATCTATCTATCTATCTATCTATCTAATATCTATCTCATATCTATCTATCTCATATCTATCTATCTATCTCCTATCTATCTATCTCTCTCTCTATCTCCTCTCTATCTATCTATCTCCTCTCTATCTATCTATCTAATATCTATCTCATATCTATCTATCTCATATCTATCTCATATCTATCTCATATCTATCTCATATCTATCTCATATCTATCTCATATCTATCTTTCCCATATCTATCTATCTCCTCTCTCTCTCTCTCTCTATCTCTCTCTCTCTCTCTCTCTCTGTCTCTCTCTGTCTCTCTCTGTCTCTCTCTGTCTCTCTCTGTCTCTCTCTGTCTCTCTCTGTCTCTCTCTATCCATCTCTTCTATAAATCATATCTATGGATGTACTTACTCCCTATGGATGTATCTCGTAATATGTCTGTCTATCCTCATCTCTCTTATCTACCTCTGATCCATTCACCCATACACCTATGAAACCTATAATCCTACCATCAGTATATTTATTTTGTGTGTTGGCGGAGGTGAGCCATGTAAACTGATAGCTATTCACATCCATACTGTATCCATGGTCAGCAGCTGCAGCTCTACCTAATTCACCCTTACACCCCTCCAGAGCAATGATTGATAGGGCACCACATGGATTGTGGGACATTCAGGAAGAATAATAAAATAGGTTGACAAATAAGTCGAGAACCGCACTTTGCAGGTTGCGTATAAGATAACATTCGGGGAAGAAAAGCCAGGGCTGGACCGCTTAGATTTCTGTGGAATTTAAGTACATTTAAACAGGAAATCAAAATATTAAATCACGAGCTTTCACATTTTTTAACTGCCAGAGAAACCCAAACAAGACATATATCCTCACAGTATGGGTCCCAGCAGAAGGAACAATTATGGAGCTGGGTGTAGGATTGCATGTTCTGTTAAATCTATATAATCCAAAAAATTACTAATAAATAGCGGCAGGAAATTTTGTAAATTTATATAGAATTTACAATCTGTATGGGAGACAACATCTGTTCTATTAAGCGGAGGTACTACACTGGCCGGTCATCTGAAATAAATAACAACTGTTTAGAAACTTTACGTTCAAAATTTAATTTAAAAAGAATAGCAAAAAAACTACTTTTAATGAGGAACGGGGATGGGGGAAAAAAAAGTTTTAAAATTTACAAAAAAATTGGTAAATAGCCTAAAACCAGTCAATAAGATCCCCTTTAATAATATAGATTATTTCTCCACATATATATCATGTAGTCTTCCCTAGCCTGTGAGTCTCTAGCTATTGCAAAAACTACAACTCCCATCATGCCTTGACAGCCAGCTAAGAACAGGGATGGGGGGAAAAAAAAGTTAAAAAATTTACAAAAAAATTACACAGCCTAAAACCGGCCAATATGATCCACTTTAATACTATAGATTATTCCTCTGCATATATATCATGTAGTTTTCACTAGTATGTGGCTCTCTAGATGTTACAAAACTACAACTCCCATCATGCCCTGAAAGCCTGCAGAAGAAAAGGGATGGGGAATAAGGTTAACAAGTTACAAAAAAAAATGCCTAAAACCAGTCAATACGATCCATTTTAATAATATAGATTATTTCCCTGCATATATTTATCATGTAGTCTTCCCTAGCCTGTGGCTCTTTAGCAGTTGCAAAACTACAACTCCCATTATGCCCTGACAGCCTGTGGAAGAACAGGGATGGGGAAAAAAGTTTAACAATTTATTTAAAACTTGCCTAAAACCATTTAAGCATTTTAATAATATAGATTATTTCCCTGCATAGATATATAGATATACACATAATGTAGTCTTCCCTAGCCTGTGGCTCTTTAGCAGTTGTAAAACTACAACTCCCATTATGCCCTGACAGCCTGAGGAAGAAAGGGGATGGGAAACAAGTTTACAAATTTACAAAAAATTACAAGATCAACAGTTAGATCCCTTTAATAATATAGATTATTCCTCCGCATATATACCATGTGGTCTTCCCTAGCCTGTGGCTCTCTGGCTCTTGCAAAACTACAACTCCCATCGTACCCTGACAGCCTGCGTATGGATGGGAAAAAGAAGTTTGAAAATTTTCAAAAATTAGCTCAAAATCAGTGAATAATATGCCCTTTAATAATAAAGATTATTCCTCCACATAAATATCAAGTGGTCTTCCCTAGCCTGTTGCTCTCTAGCTGTTGCAAAACTACAACTCCCATCATGCCCTGACAGCCTGCGGCTGTCAGGGCATGATGGGAGTTGTAGTTTTGCAACAGCTAGAGCGCCCCAGGCTAGAAAATCTAGAACAGCGCGTCGCTTTATCTCGCAATAAAATGAATGACAGAGTCTTCTGAATTGATCGCTGTAAAAGCAGATAAAACAAACACCAAATAGGAGAAAGCTTAGGCTGTAATAACGTGACATCCGTGTTATTAAGCCAAATAAATCTCGCTGAATAGATCATTCACAAATCAGCCTCAGAGAACTTCAAAAAAAACCTCGCGGCCACACTAAACAATTAAAAGCATTTTTCTGCCGCCTCGGAATACATGTGCTTTTAATTTTTATAACATCGGTGGTCTCCAAATAATGTATTGAAGCAGAGTTTGGAAAAAAAAAAAAAAAAAGCATAAAAAAAGCACACACGAAGCTCATGAGTGTAATTTGTATTCTTTCAAAATACTGTAAGTAGTATAAGCAAAAAAAAAAAAAAAAGTATTTTTAATACCGGGCAAACAGGTTGAGTCATCCAAACACCACGACTAAATAAATCTGCAAAAAAGACAACAACCAGCTCTACAGTGAACACAAACACAGCAGCTTGTCAGAAAAACGTAAAACATAAGCCAACAAGCTAATGGATAATGTTAACCTGCGTTTAACATGAGGCTGAGCGATCCTATAAGCTTACTACAATATATCCCTGGGAAGAGGAAGGAGGAGGAGGTTAGTTATTTGCGTATCGCAGCAGGAAATACGCTGCGTATACGGTGTGTGTGTTTATACCCTAAAGAACAAAAAAAAATGCACATAAAATTATCAGTAGCCACATAAACTCATATTGTTTCCAAAAGGCGTTACATGTAATAATATTAAGACATAAAAAAATAAAAAGATTAAAATAAGAAAAAAAAAAAAATAATAATAATAATAATAATAATAATAATTTGTTGCTAAGAATAATAATGATAATATAATTTATTGCTAAGATGACTATATATAGGGGACGGGCTTGTGTTTGTATATTGGTCAATTTCGTATATATATTTTAGCATATGGTTCCACCTCATCCCGTACTTTCTTTGACATTACACGGTAGTAATAAAAACAGGGTGGTCCAAAAGTAGGTGGACACTATGTGTAATAGGGTTATAAAGGGGGAGATTTATCAAACATGGTGTAAAGTGAAACTGGCTCACTTGCCCCTAGCAACCAATCAGATTCCACCTTTCATTCCTCACACTCTTAGGAAAATGAAAGGTGGAATCTGATTGGTTGCTAGGGGCAACTGAGCCAGTTTCACTTTACACCATGTTTGATAAATCTCCCCCTTCATAACCCCTATTACACATACTGTCCACCTACTTTTGGACCCACTATATATATATATATATATATATATATATATATATATATATATATATATCCTCATTTTGTATTTGGTCTCTCAAAAACACCTCCAGTTTGATTGGAACCTTGTATTATTACGGCACAGAGTTGTCCGCGATAAAACCGAACATATACATCTTGCGTCAGATTCACCATGGACAAATCTGTGGTATAAAATTATACCATGTGTGAATTGACCCCTGTAATAGCTTCTCCTACCATTTTGGCATTGGTATGTCTCTAGACAATAAAGATGTTTTCGGTGGACGGTGGCAGTGTTTTACGTCTACATGATATAAAGATATGACGTGTCTCTGTCACAAATTTGTCATGTCAAAAGTTTTGATCGGTCAGGGTGTAGGTGTTCAGACCCCCGTTGATTGTTAAGAGGCAGGAGAAACACGTGGCTAAGGACTTCATTTCCCGGCTCATTGCTGGAGATGGACACCATAGACTTACAATGGAGACCATCTCCTACGGCAGGGGTGGGGAACCTTCGTCCCTCCAGCTGTTGCAAAACTACAATCTAAATCATGCCTGGACAGGCATGATGGGAATTGTAGTTTTGCAACAGCTGGAGAGACGAAGGTTCCCCATCCCTGTCCTACAGAATAGTGGAGTGCTCGGCTGAGTCTGGCTGTACCTAATGAGTAGTGGGGGCCAGAACATCTAAAACATATCAAGGGTGACCATTTGAAAACATGATTTTGCCGAAAGGCAGAGAACTTCTACAGGTGTTTGTATTTCGTCCAATATAGGGATATAATACGTCCCCATTTAGATATCTTGGGCACCATGTAAGTGACTATGTTAATATATATGCAATCGTGTCAGTATCCTGTGTTGCAGATTCAATCATACGTGACAAATGCTGGATTCGGATGTATTTTTCCCATCACAAAGATGGATACTAGAGGGCCGCATTATAAGTCAGGGCGATCCATTGGGTGTAATGTTATCCATCACATAATGAGGTTCAACTATAAATGTAGACCAGACAGTAAACTGTAAGGACAATCACAGCAGCGCCATAAAGTGTTCCTACACAATATTTCCCATTAGCACAAAAGCCCTATTGGTTCGGAATTCATAAGTGTTTGCACTGGCGACGCTCCTTCTAGGAAACCGAAACCCTTCATATTAGACAAGGGTCGTGTACCGGGTCAGACTACCCCCTTCTAGGATAAAGAACTTTTGTATCCCACCAAATCGTACTCATTTATAGGTCTGAAAAGGAGGACAACCTTCCTGTGTTATGGGCTACAATCGGATGGATAGTGTTGTAGAAAACTTGTTTGAATAAAACCTTATCAGGATATTCATTTATTTATTGGGAAATAAATATGCCTATAAAAAACCTTGGGAATAAGCCTCTTGATGGGGGTCTGACTGTCAAAACGACCCTTAGGTCGAGGGAGGTCATCTGGCAACCACAGAAAATACCGCAGTTTTATAGGATCAGCCTTTTCTCTCTAAAAACTCTGTAGGTTTTTCTTTTCTTTTCCTCAAAGTAAACCAGACATCCTTCCTACAAACCACAGAGACCTTGCGAGTGACACCTCCATAGCCACCAAAAGTTTAGTCAACCAGATACAGTATCCACAAGTGGCTTCTGTATGGTATTAAGATCTGTGCAGATGTGCCCCAGGCTTTCTGGTCTGAACGCTGAGCACATACATACTGGATTATCTGCTGATGGATTTCATTGACTTTTATTAAAATCAGATTCCACAAAACTGATACTTTAATTTAGAAATTACTTGCAAAGTAGAGGTTAAGAACATTCTGGAGATAGAAAGTCCAAAGGCAAGTCGACACTAATCTTAGGGGAACTTAACACCATTAAAAATGCCTTCCTAAGTCCCGATAATGAATACGACGCAACTGTGATCGGCTCAGTAAGCAAATAATTTATATCAGATAAAAATCCCGATAACGTAGTAAGGTAACGTAACGTAACGTAATATGGTTGAAAGAAGACAAGAGTCCATCAGGTTCAACCTAGGGAAACCCTACTATGTTGATCCAGAAGAAGGCAAAAACCTTCTATGAGGCAGATGACAATTGTCCCATGACAGGGAGAAAATTCCTTCCCAAAGGCAATCAGAATAATCCCTGGATCAACGTATCACCAGAGATCTAATGCCCATAACTTGTAATATTATATTTATAGAGAAAAGCATCCAGGCCTCCATTGAACTTATTTAATGAGACTACGAGTACTACTATATCTCAAAAACAATATATATTGACGCACGTAAACACATATTGCTCAATATTCTTCTTTTTTTAAGGTCAAGATATTGGTCGAGAAATAAATCGAGAAACGGTATGCATTATCCAGACATATTAAGAAATAGGGTACAATTCTATATACATCAATGTCTCTCGAATATCTGTGTGCTAGCACATACAATCTTCATCTGTACATGAATCAATATACATATACTCCTCTCCATTTATATAACCGTAACGTCTATAGAAGTTTCTCGAAAATTCCCCACATTGCCATCCCTGGTTTCTCCTCTGCGTTTCAGCTTCTGTAGCGTTAATACAGAGAGCAGGCTTCCTTCAGAAAACATGGTTTCTTCTACAAATAAATACAAGTCTTGCTACTCGAGGAGTAAAAAGGTTCACCCCAGGAGAATGTAAACCATAAGAAGGGAAAAAAAAAAAGATAGCAGGAGGACAGCGAAGGAGGGAAGGACGAGGAGAATCCATAAATTATAAAGACGCTGTGTGATCTAAAATGTATTCACCGAAACACGCAAATGATGAACACTTATATTTTACAGGACAACATTGTTATAGTAATCCAAGTCCAGTTACTGATAGTTGGATTATATGTCATTTAGTACGAGAACAATTAGTATCCTTGTATCTTCCTGTATTCTTCCAGAATTCCACTTTTCTGCTTTGCCACTTTTCTCTACTTGAAGAAAATGAAAAATTAAAGAGCCCGAAAATTTAAGTATGCCGTATGCCTATTGTTACAGAAAAATTATGTAAAAATAATGTAAATTTTAGACTGTAAAGTCAAATAAATTTATATATATATATATATATATATATATATATACATACATTTTTATCCAACTTCTAAAAAAAATCCTTCTTCTACTGAATTATCAAACATAAGGCTGCATTCTACTTGTGTGGGACTGCATCTTGCCTCCGTATGGCACTATATTATCGATATATCCTCTATTAGAAGCAACGTCTCATAACACGGCGTCTGAAGAACTAGGCTACTTTTTTATTGTCAGACTTAAAAAGGATTAGACAGTATGGTGCCCGTGATATGGCAACGTTATCCCTCTGTATAATGAATCTATGCATCTGCATGAAACTGGAGGTATATAAAAACATAGTATGGCCCCATAGAGAGCCATATTACAGCTGTGTGCAACATACCCAGCTGCACAAGCCCTACAGTGGGGTTTACACCTGCTATCTTAACCAGTTTCACATAATTGTAGAATGAGTTCATTTTAAGGCTATGTTCACACAACGTGTTTTTAAGCTAAATAACGCCTGTTATTTTATATGACAGCCCTAAGTAACCCAATAATCATGATCTTTATTAACCAAAGTCATTATCACAAAATACACATTTTTCCCCCCCCTAAAAAAAAAAATACATTGTGTGAACATAGCCTTATGCAGTGTCTTAGGCCAACCTCACAGTAATGCACCCATATTACAAACTATGCAAAGGACAGTAATATGGGAACTTAAGCATACCCATATTATTGGGTGTGACCCCCACCCCAAGAACTTGTTTATGCTAGGTTGTTTTTTTGTTTGTTTTTTATTTTATTAAAAAAAAAAATTAAATTGATTTTACATTTTTTATTTTTTTTTAAATTGGTTTAAAAAAAAAAAAAAAAAAAAGGAATGCGAAAGTCTGTCCTTTATACTTTTCTGCTTCTTGGGATAATGTTACAAAACAAGTAAAATGTTAAAATAAGCTGCCTTTGTAAAGCACAGTAATAAAAAAAATAGTAATGGTAAGATTGGACCTGACCCAAAATTCTAATTATTAAAAAAAATATATAATAATAATAATAATAATAATAATAATAATAATTCTCTCGGATAACTGACTGCACCATAAGGTGTGAGCATGGCCTGCAATCTAATACAAGGGCCGCCAGCAATCTTAGTAAACACACATGTAGGTGTAGAAGAATTCCTATTCACCGAGCTTTCAATGGCTGAGCTTGTGGCTTTTATCCCGGTAGTTCTGTCAGCATCTGATTTATCTCACAGACCCAAAAGGTCTTTTACAGAAATTCAACACAGGAGCCAATATTCCATTCATGAAAGGCCGGCGATTGTGAAAAAACACTTATTTCTCTAGCACAACCAGATATAATTAATATGCATAGGCCTCGGGAAGACGGCAGTTTGTGTATATAAGAAATGTTCTCATTGTGAAAATTCTCATTCATTCCGGGAGGGAATTAACACCTTGTGTGATGTAGACTATGGTTATATTGCTGGTAAACTGCTGGGTGTGCGACCTTTCTGATATATTTTTTAGGGCCTGTCTTACTATAGCGTATCCTCTCAACTCACTTTAAATACAATGATTTTGGTGCAGAAACACTCTAGAACGAATTCGCAATGTGTGAACGTATCAATAATCTGGCTACCACTACCATGGGATTCTGAAATCCTCAGCTAACCACTGGTATCACCGGAAGAAGGTGAGGCCAACCACAAAAATGAAGTATTACCCGTTAGCCATTCATTGTCAGTGGTATTACTGGCTCATTAGAAGGGGTCCGTATACTCCTAAAGAGAGAACGTCCAGGTTTATTGGCATTTGGCTCCATAGGCTGCACCCATGTTTTTCGGGCAGCCCAAAGGCTGCATCAAACATGAGTCAAACGCAGAGTATTCGGATTTGGATTCGGGTAATTGCCTCATATACAAACCCTTGCCTCTATTCATTCACTCACTCAGTATAGCAAGATCACCATATACTCAGAATCTCCTAAAGCACGCACGATCACAAGTGCACAAGTTTATTGCCAGTAAGAGGACGACCATAGACTTTATCCAGTGTGCATGGCCCTGCAGTCCCTATGAGCCACCACTCTCATCAGAATAAAAAGTAAAGTACTGTACATGTACTGTATATACAGATGAGCGAACCTGGAGCATGCTCGAGTCCATCCAAACCCGAACGTTCGCCATTTGATTAGCGGTGGCTGCTGAAGTTGGATAAAGCCCTAAGGCTATGTGGAAAACATGGATATAGTCATTGGCTGTATCCGTGTTTTCCAGACAACCTTAGAGCTTTATCCAAGTTCAGCAGCCACCGCTAATCAAATGCTGAACGTTCGGGTTCTGATGGGCTTGAGGTTCGTTCATCTCTAACTGTATATTTTTTCATTCGGACAAAACACGACTAAGTACACAAGACAAGTCCTGAATAAAGCTCTGGATTTCCCTAATAAATAATTTGGGAATGGCATTGATCTAATATCTGAACGCAGGCTGATAATATTCTAGTTGGTATAAATCATGTAAGGCATGTCTCTTAAAGTGTCACAATTTATTTTTTTTTTTTGCAGAAATCAATAGTACAGGCGATTTTAAGAAACTATGTAATTGGGTTTATTAGTCGAAAAATGCATTTTTATCATAAAAAAGCAGTTTGAAGCCCTCCCCCCTGTCTTCATGGTTCTCTTATGGACAGGGGAGGGGTTGAGGAAGATGAGGCGCCAAAACAGGACAACAAATAGTTAAATTTACAGCTATATCACCGGGCTATCAACTCTGAAGTCAGCACTGACCTCTCTGACCTCTGAATACCGGCTTTCACATAGGTCCCCCTGTGTAATCCTTTGTTCTCTGCTTTCTGCTGCCGACTAATCCCCCTCCCTTCTCCATAGAACAGACAGGGCCTGACTGATGTAAAAGAGTCGAGATTTTCTGATAATGAGCAGTGAATAAGAAAGAGAATGGGGGGGGGGGACTTGGGGAAAGTCTTTTTGAATGCAGATAATGGCATATTTACATAATAAACTTAATTGCAAAGTATACATATATACATATACATACACAACAGTGACACTTTAATGTTCATATTACCGGTCTGAGTTTCCTTGTTATACAATTTCGGAAACATTCCCAATGCTGGAGTTTTGGTGGGTACATAACGGAAGTGTCCACTTACCATAAAAGTCACCCCGATGATCTGTTCTGTGGTGTGAGAATTGGGTTGCAATCTTACCATAGGATAAAAGTGGAAGCACTGTATATTTAATCCCTTCCGACATAAGTATATGTGAAGAGTGGGAATTTACAAGTCAGCCCAAGTTATATGAATATATATATATATATATATATATATATATATATAAGCGAACATACTACACCATGGATATAATAGGCGAAAGTTCTGCTTATACCAAAAGTTCTTATGATGGTACAGTTATGTATTTAAACTTTTGACATGTCATCCATATATGCCAAAAGTTAAGATGGCACTGGGTCTTGATCCGATAAATAACCGAGTCCATCTGTCCTGTCTGATATTTAGTCCCCTGTGGGTTCCTATGAGCTGCATATTTTGGCACTGTCCCACTGATCAATAGTGGATATATATGACATGTAAATTAACAAGTTAAAAATCTGTAGTATACTAGAGAATTGTTATCTCCACTATCTTTCCCTGATAAACTTGTGTTTAATAAGACGGGGGAAACGTGTCGGAACGTAATTTTTCATACATCTGTGAACGTTTGCCAATCATGATAAATTTTGCTTATATTTGTTTGCGGTTTTGCTTTCGGTGAAATAAGATTTTTTTTTTTGCACACATGGGGGGAGATTTATCAAACATGGTGTAAAGTGAAATTGGCTCAGTTGCCCCCTAGCAACCAATCAGATTCCACCTTTCATTTTCCAAAGAGTCTGTGAGGAATGAAAGGTGGAATCTGATTGGTTGCTAGGGGCAACTGAGCCAGTCTCACTTTACACCATGTTTGATAAATCTCCCCCATTATGTTTTTTATTTTCTCCTCTGCACCTGTGGAGGGAGGGACCGTCACAGAGGTTGGGGCCATCCTGCTGAGGGGGTGGGATACCCCAAAAGGCAGGGACAGGACTTACATTTTGGCCTACAGTGCACTTCCCTTCCCTGCCTTCTTCCATCTACAGCTGGGTATGGTGTTTTTTGGATATTGTGTATTTGTTTTTAGGCTGTATTCACACATCCATAATTTTGCAGACCTTACAGCCTGTCATGGATTGTTTCCCCATCTAACATGATGTATCGGCATTATGCCGGCGGTGGGGAAACTGTTAGAACCTCCACAGCACTGTAATGACATGACAGGCTTTCACTGGCCACAAGGTCTTCCAAATCTACGGACACGTGAATGCAGCCTATGGCTGGGTTCACACACAGTATATTTCAGTCAGTATTTGGTCAGTATTTTGCAACCTCAACCAGGAGTGGATTGAAAACACATGGTGAAATTGAGTGGATGGCCGTCATATAACGGTAAAGAACTGCCATTATTTCAATATAACAGCCGTTGTTTTTAAATAACAGCAAATATTTGCCATTATATGGCGTCCATCCACTCAATTTCAACATTGTGTGACCAGATCCTTTCTGTGTTTTCAATCCACTCCTGGTTTTGGTTGCAATATGAGGACCACTAAAATATACTGTGAGTAAACCCAGCCTTAATATGTACCTTTTGGTCAGATTTTTTGCCTTCAAGGAGAGATGTCTGGCATCAGCTTATTCCCCTCTTTAAATTAGCATTTGGCTAACAGCTATTTGATGGTGTAAGGCCACCATTAGTTTAGCTGTACATGGCCGTTGCCTCTTGGTCTAGCCATACATGGCACACGTCTGGCCCGATATATAGGTGTTGGGACAAGCCCTAAAGGAGGAAAATGAGTGTTCAATTTAATAATAGAAGCTTTCTGTAACATTCTGGACAATTCCCAGGTGTATGGTGCCTGAGAGAATAGGGAGAAATGGGTCAGTGAAGTTCCTTCTTTAGATAATGATCCTGGTAGTGACTTTTATAAGGTTCCACACTATTTCCCCCTTTTTCTCTACAAAATACATCTCAATGATCCACTGGTGACATGAAATGCAGGATATTGAATCTTAAAGCGTAACTGTCATGTTTTTTTTTATTGCAGAAATCAGTAGTCTAAGCGATTTTAAGAAACTCTGTAATAGGTTTCATCAGCCAAAAAAGCCTCCTTCTGTACTCAAGAAGCAATCTCCCAGCCTCCCCCCCTGACTTCTTATCTGTGCATTATCAGGCAAACACGTCTTCATTACAGAGAAGCCAGTGAAGACGGGCTCTGCTCTCTCCATTGTAAGCCTATGAAGGGGGGAGGGGCTGAGGGAGATGAGGGAGCAGGAAGAGGTGACATTAAGGTCAGCTGTTTGTAGACTCTCTGGGCACCTAAAACGCTGAATTCAGGTGTCAGAAAGGTCAGTGCTTATCTATGAACTTACTGAGAGAAGATTGCAGGGTGTTGTGCTGTGCAGGACTCCTCCGTGCTCAGTCACTCCTAACAGCCCCTCCCCTCTCCATAGCCACATAATGGAGACAGAAATCCTGCTTCTTGTGATGTGAGGGGGGAGGCTGGGAGATTGCTTTTTCAGTCCAGAAGGAAACTCTTTTAGTACATAAAACCTATTACAGAGTTTCTTAAAATCGCTTGAACTGTTGATATTTAATGTTTTCAGAAAAATGGCCCTGAAATGACAGTTACGCTTTAAAGTGTCACTGACGTTTAAAACTTTTTTTGCAGAAATTAGTAGCACAGGCGATTTTAAGAAACTTTGTAATTGGGTTTATTAGTCATTATAGTTTACTTTTATCATGAAAAAGCAGTTTTAAGCTGTCCCCGCTGTCTTTATGGTTGGAGTGGAGGAAGATAAGGCACCAAAACAGGACAACAAAGAGTTAATTTACAGCTACATCTCCTCTGAAGTCAGCTCTGACCTTTCTGACCTCTGAATACAGCTTTCACACAGGTCCCGCTGTGTAATCCTTTGCTCTCTGCTCTCTGCTGGTGACTAATCTCCCTCCTCCCTCCCTTCTCTATAGGTTACACAGGGCCCGACTGATGTAAAAGAGTTTGAGATTTCCTGATAATGAGCAGTGGATGAGAGAGAGGAGGGGGGGGGGGCTGGGGAAAGGCTTTTTGAATGCAGATAATAGCATATTTGCCTAAAAAAAAACAATTACAAAGTTTCTTAAAATCGCCTGTACTATTGATTTCTGCAAAAAAAAAAAATAATAATTATATGTATTATATATGAATATGACAGTGACACTTTAAAAACAGATATTCTCCAAGGAAATGTGCCAAAATCCCTTCCTACTTCTGAATCAAATAGGGCATATTAGGTAGAATTGAGCGGAGTTGCCAAACTATTCAGGATCGGCAACACTGTCCGAACCTGAACTCCTGGCGTGTGAAGAAGTCAGGCTATGGCTGTTTCCATGTATTCCAGGACTCCCTAGGGCAGCATCCAAATTCTCCAGATGCCTGGGGTCAAATGCCAAGTATTCTGGTTTGGAAAACGTTGGTGAACCCAAACAGTTGGACAACTCCACTCAACACCTCATATGTGAAGAAATATTTCTCAATTGTGACTTAAGTGGGGTTTACGACTAGAGATGAGCGAACCTGGAGCATGCTCGAGTCCATCCGAACCCGATCATTTGGAATTTGATTAGCTGGGGCTGCTGAACTTGGATAAAGCCCTAAGGCTATGTGGAAAACATGGATACAGCCAATGACTATATCCATGTTTTCCAGACAACCATAGAGCTTTATCCAATTTTAGCAGCCACCGCTAATCAAATGGCGAACGATCGGGTTCGGATGGGCTCGAGCATTCTCTAGGTTCGCTCATCTCCATTTATGACATTCAAAAGGGCGTTACTAATAATACAGCTAAGAAAACTGAATTAGTATGTAATAGAAGATAATTACAAGAAGACGACAAAGATGGATGTCGGGAACTAAGACAATACCTTAGGACTTTGCACAATGAATGCAAGATCTGTGAATTCATGACTTACATTTGACCTTACATAGACGGAAACCTTGAGGAGCTTTGCATTATAAACCTTGGCTTTGGGCGAGACCAGAAGTTTTTGTAGAATGCCATTCACTACACACTTGCATTACCATCAGTCCATTCAGTGAAGTTTATGAAGTTCATTTCCAGTCCAACACAGGCAGGATTACAAGTGAGCTCAGCAGTTATTAGCTACCACACACATACACAATATTAGAACTGTGACAACAATTCGGGACCAATTACGACCCCCAGAAACTAGACGAAGAAAAACACACATTTTTCATAAATCCTAATAAATGATCAGTTTTCTAAAACAACCCGTCTTTTCCAAAAATAGCAAGCGTGTCTGAAAGGCTCAGCAAATTGCATTCATTAATATCCATGGATTTTTAGACACCCGTAAGGTTCTTTTTTTTTTTTTTTCTACGTTATTTTTATAGCCGGGGATAAGATTTCAGTCTCTCGTACGAATGCCGTCCCCTTACAAGTTTGTAGGACTAGCTGTTACACATTTAATACCCAGTAAAACCTCGCAAATCCATAAGAAACAAGTATGAAAGGACATTCCGTGAGGCAAAACATTCGGGGACACCGAAAAAGCAGCCGGTCATTATCACGTCTTCCTGATAATGGCCGCCATCACTCATAGGTGGAGGGTTATTTAAAAGCCATTAGTACAACGGGATGGACGCCGAATATATACTTAATGTTAGGGTTGCATTGGGTGCTGTATGCCAGGAGTGAAAAATGTTCTGTTTTTCTATAAAACTGGGGATTTTTTTTTCTTTCTTAATTGCTACCTACCTGAGTTTAACCAATATCATGAACCTCCATTAAACTGAGAAGCCTTTACTACACCCCACCCTATGTACGTTATACTGTATAAACATCCTCTAAGCCAAGTATTTCAACTGTTATAAAGAGGTGTTAAAATGGGGGCAACTGTAATAGGATTTAATGGGGTAAGGTGCCAAAACAAAGGAAGCCATATAGCTGAAAGTAGTGGAGTAAAAAGTGTGGGGAGCCGAAGAGAGAAGGGAAAATGTTCAGACTCATTGAGGGGAGGGGGGAAGAACTGAAGAAATTACGCTGTATGCTAGGAAAACTACAGCTAATACTGTGCTACCAGGCATTCCGCATAATACATACAGCAGTGTCTTCATAATAGACTGATCTCATATCTATCTCCATCTATCTATGGATTTCTGTATAGGTTTATCCACATCTTTGGGCAGCTATCTAGACTAATCTATGTATACCTATATTTACATCTCTCTGTTTATGTATCTATGGCTACTATCTCTCTCTCTATCTATCTATCTATCTATCTACCTATTATCTATGTACTTACCTATCTATCTTTCCTCATATATATCAAATATATAATATATCAAAAATATATATATAAAAAAAACAATGATCAATACAGATAAAACGAGACATATACAGCTTTTTTTTTTTAGCCTATTCAACCTAAAAAAAAAAGTGTGAACTCACAAACGTGTGAATAATACTACTTCTCCTTTTAGGATCTCCTCCTATTAGCTGTTATTTGGAATTATTCGACCCCAAAGGCTATGTGGTGGCTTGCATTTAATGCTGTATGCTATGTTTTATTTTTGCTTTTTTGCTACATTGACCCACTTTAGTTATACATGCATTGTATACAATGCATTGCTTCCATTGCTATACAACCTTTCTATATTGTATTCCTATGCGGCTGCTCTGCCCAACAATGGGTGAAACGGCCGCATACAGCCATTTGGTTCACTTGCAGATGCCTGGCTGAACTGATTGTCCCCAAATAGCCAAAAAAAAAAAAATACTAGCCGGGTCTAAACGATGCCTTAATGAATACATAACATAACCAATTTTCAGTAGCGAGAAATTACAATCTAATTCCACCCAGCAGTTAATGTAACATTTTCAAATTGAAAGCTGAACCGCCCAGGGAGTATTTAGTATAATGCGGGACATGCTCTTGGACTAAAAGGGGGTTAAATCCAAAAAACCACAGTCAATTTGTAGCCTCCAAGATTCTGATCACCCTCCCACACATTAAGAATAATAGTCCATCCTTTTTAAGAAAGCTGGGAGGTCAGGTCCCTGTATGTGTTACCTCCTCGCCGTCCCTACTTGTGTTTACACACTCAGCCCAAAGCTCAGCCCCCGTGTGCTAATTTGCTGTCCGCATCATTATTTTCTTTCTATTCAAGTGGCGTGAGGCTGCAAATATTTTCAGAAAGCGTGCCCGGCTTTATAGGGCCCTGGTTATAGGTACTTCAACGTGGGTGGCAAGCGAAGGAGGTCTGCCCCACGGACCACAATGCAACTATATGCTTTATTGCACAAAGATTCCTTTTTATAGATATGCAGACTGTATTACTTTCTTCCTCAATCTTTCACAGCCGGGTTAACCCCTTGGCTCCCTTGCGGCTTATAAAGCGATAAAAAAAGCGTAAAAAAAAAAAAAAAACAGGCATGAATTCTCTATTTACAAACTATTTGGGAAATGCCACTACTTTTCATGTTTGTTAAGCGTGTGCTTGGAAAGTGAAAAGAGAAGGAGCATTCAGGAGGAGATGCTGAGACGTCTGCTTACATGAGGTCAGAAAATGAAGATGTTGATGCTGCGTGAATATCGCAATAACATCAAACGCGAGTCAACATCCAAGCGTGCACAAACCCGACACGCTTTCCAAGACATGAGCTCAAGGTATGACACAACCGGCCAAAGCAGACACGTGTAAGAACGGGAACGTCTAAGATCTGCTACTCTGACTAAGGTCTATAGGTTGTATGTTTTGGTACAGTATCTGATGCTTTGTGATGTTTGCATGGCCTACGCTTTATGAGTTCATTTCTAACCTGTGCTATATACACTGAGGATAGATGCGCATCCAGTAGGCTGCGTCTTTCTATACAGCCACGAAAAAAAAAGTGCACTGTGCAGATGTGTGCAAATCTATAGCTACACAGTGACATATGGTGGGAAATACTACAGACATATATCTATGATGTATATAATATGAAAAGAACCTTAAAAAATAGAAGCAGATAGCAAAGCATGGTAACAAGTGATGAAGCTAGCCCCTTCCCCCAGACAGTAATCTCACAGCATGTTCACTACACTCGCCATAAAGCGAATCTATGGTACTGCTGTAACAGACAGCCAAAATGTCTGCTCCCATAATGCTATAAACAAAATACACTAAAATATTAACCTGAAAAATAAACAGATTAAGGATAACTTCACACGTACCGTATCACAGCGTATTAGAAGGTGTGGATCCGCAACAGATTTGATCTAAATAACTGAACACAGCATCAAATCTGCTGCCGATCCTGTACGTGTGAACGCACCCTAAAGGAGAACTCCGTCCGGTGCCAATTATTTTAGAACACACGGGAAAGGTGAAAAAAAATTAACATGCACTTACCTCCCCAGCTCCAGTCCGCACTCCGACACTCTTGAGACGGGGCTTGGGATGTGATGTGGCAGGCCTACATAGCAATTAAGCAGGTGTACGGGCCTGCCATGTCATGTGCCAAGTCCTGTCTAAAGACCAGGAAACAGCCAGAGAACAGGAACCGATGCGGCAGAATGTGGGTGTCAGTGCTGGAGTCAGGGAGGTAAGTGAAGGATATTTTTTCACCCACCCCCTTCCTGGACATTAAGAAAAAATGGGTTCTGGACGGACTTCTCCTTTAAATACTGCAACTAACTGTGATAACTTCCAAAGCATTTATTCCTCCTACTGAATGCAACAGTTTGTTACCACTATTGCTATGATTTTTATTTAAAAAAAAAAAAAAAAAGCATCTGTCTGAGTTGAGGAGAAATCCATTTATCTGTCCGAAACCACGTGAGGGGAGACAAGTGACAAAATCACTATCACCCTAGGCTGTCTACCTGTTAAGGGGTTCTTCAGACAACTTTAAAAAAAATGGATTCATGGGCGGTAAAAAATGTAGTTTGAACCACTTCCCGTCCACAGGGTCAGTCAGGAATCTTGTGACAACAACAGATCTCAATGGGTCTGTGTGTCCAGCAATGCCACCCAGTAGTGCACAGAAGAGCTGCTGGACTAAAAATAATGAGAGTCCACCGCAACTTCTGAAAAGAAAATACCGCTGAGTGCACACCTATAGGAACAAACAAATAAATAAAAAATGTTATAGGACCATGACGACGAGTATATTTTTCTGGGCAAAACAGGAAATGATGCTCGGCTACTCAATGACGCAGTGAGGTTCAATAGGGTGCCGCAAAACCTATTTTTACACTGTGAATAAAGCGGAACCAACCATGGGTTTAGAGCTTAATATCACCAGAGACCGAGACGTTGAGGCATTTAGGAAAGGCCGTAACAAGCACCCAACAATAGGGAGGAAAGGAGGGAGGGGCGTCTGTGATGCCCTGACACTGCCCTAATGGATTCCAGGTGCATAAGTTGGCTAATAGAGTCCTGGAAAACATAGCTGTATCCATGTTTTCACGCCAACACAAAGCTGACCATAGACGTGCTTCAAAAATGCTTTTTAAGTATGTTCCCACCAATACTTGATCTGTTCCCTAAAGAGCAGAATTTTAAGAATCCTTATACTCCCAGTTGTGTACACTCACCATACTTACCAACCTACAGTAAAGCATCGCCTCTATTCATAATACACCACAATCAAGCTTAATACCTGGTAGTAAATGGTAGCGGGTATTGAGAAAGAAAACAAATTCCTAGAACATGTCCAATTGTTAAAATTATTTTTTTACTTTTTGAAGGGAAGGGTAAACCTAAAGAGAAGTTATAATCACCTACCCCATTCTGACAGCTCTTGGGCTCCACTCATCCTTCCAGGTTTCTGTAACATATTGTTCTAATAACATGTCGTAGGGATGGCCCAATTCAGTTCTTGCAGAGACAAATGGAAGTGGCGGTAATGTACCTGGAGCCATTAGAATGGCAGCCGTGGGGGGGGGGGGATCAGTGTAGGTGCAACATCTTTTTTGATGTTTAATGCAAAGTATTAAAAAAAAAGAAAGAATGTTCTATCCTTGGACAACCCCTCTTTTTATGTTAGGCATTCTGATCTATTTTCACTGACAACAGGCCAACATAGTCTCCACAATAGATGATGATGGCCTCTACCTCTTTGCCATCTTCAGTTATTTCTGCACAGTTCCCAGAGCGTGCTCACTATATTGCCCCATTCACTTTGTTTTTCTATGCCAAGGCGCCTACAATTAAAGTCACATTTTGAGACAAGCGTTATGCAGAAAAAAACATAAAAAGAAAAGAAAATGCAGAGTATAAAAAAATAAGTGTGAATAGGGTAAAACAGCACAGTTGTAGAAACAGAAATTTGCTTGGGTAAAAACAAACTATTGCACTATTGCTTGATGTATGGTGACTAACTATCCATAGCACCTGTATTAAATACTGTACAAAGTTCTATTGAGATGTTTAAGGTCGCTTTCCTTCCGGGCAGAGAAATGTAAATGTAACAGGGAGAGCTGACCGCATGATATGCTGGGCTATAATGGGTTGCTTCAGAGGGCAGTGCTTCATGGCCGTAACCGGCTCCACTGATGAACCTTGCCCGAGTGAGGGAGAGCAACATGAATGTGAACCGCCATGATAACATTGGTTTTTATTTTCTTCTATATATTGTAGCCCAGCACAAAGCCCAGCAGTAGACTCTGTGGTTTCTACTACTGCAAATGGGTTTAATCAAACTCTTTCTTTTAGTCAATGCGCATTAGTTCATTGAGGTTTTGCACGACTAATGCTACCGAATTTAATTTTTTTTTCCTTTTGTGGGTTTGCTTTTTTTTTTTTCCTCTCAGTTTTGCAAAAAAAAAAATTAAAACTATAACCAGTTACTGCTGACTGGGGCTGTTTGTTAGCTGTAATAAAACAAAGTGATGACTATGCCCCGTGATATTCTACCCATAAATATGCTGCTCCGTAGAGTTACAACAAGCAGACAAATGTATCATTCATTTGGAAGACTTATTGTTGTGCAAATATTCTTGGGACAGTCGTGTTAGCGATCACAGGGGAGAAAGGCAGAGCCCTTGAAATGATGAAGTGTATATGTTCTCCACCACATTACAGCTCCAAGTAGGATGGAGTATTAAGACATGGCTGTATTGTAATTCACATAAATACTAAGCTCTGAAAGGTCCAATCTCATGTTCTAAAGTATCTTTAAATTCTGAGACAGGATTAATAGATGATAGATAGATAGATAGATAGATAGATAGATAGATAGATAGATAGATAGATAGATAGATAAATAGATAGATAGGTAGATAGATAGATAGATAGATAGATAGATAGATAGATAGATAGATAGATAGATAGATAGATAGATAGGAGATAGATAGATAGATAGATAGATAGATAGGAGATAGATAGATAGGAGATAGATAGATAGGAGATAGATAGATAGGAGATAGATAGATAGGAGATAGATAGATAGATAGATAGATAGATAGATAGATAGATAGATAGGAGATAGATAGATAGATAGGAGATAGATAGATAGGAGATAGATAGATAGATAGATAGATAGATAGATAGATAGATAGATAGATAGATAGGAGATAGATAGATAGTAGATAGATAGATATAGATAGATTGATTTAGGATTAGAATCTCATTTCTGGTATATATGATTCTAATACTCATTTTAACTTTAACAAAAAAAAAAAAGCACACTAAGGGTACAAACACACACACCGTATATGCAGCAGATTCGCAGCAGATTTGATGGTGCAGATTTGATGCTAAGTTCAGTTATTTAGATCAAATCTGCTGTGGATCTGCTGCGGATCCGGCAAGTGGGTTTGTACCCTAAGCCTACATTCACACGTTCTGTAGTTTTGTCCTTAATTGTGGATTCACAATGAGGGTAGCTTCACACACACCGCATTGCAGCGTATTTTCTGCTGCGATACGCAGCAAATACGCAGCACATACGCAGCGGATTAGATCGAAATAACTGAACACAGCATCACATCTGCACCATCAAATCTGCTGCAGATCTGCTGCGTATACAGTGTGTGTGTTTGTACCCGTATGGACAAAGTTAGGGCCCATCATTTGGGCTGTTCTCTCTGTCCGTATATTTAGGGATCCACAATCTGCAAAAATTACTGACCTACTCTAGTACAGTAGTACAGACCGTAATTGTGGCACAGATAATCCCATGGAAGTCTATGGGAGCATCCATTATGTTTGCAGATGCGTTATTCTTACAGATGAAATGTCCATATTGTCGGTAAAAATTACTGATGAGTAATCACTTTAAACCATTCCCACTTCCCACTTATTTACCTTAAAAAAAAAAAACCATTGTATTTTGGTCAGTATTTTTTTCAAGCAAGACCAGGTGTGGGTTGAAAACACAGAAAATCTTTCTACGTGTGTCGTTATTTGCCATTAAATGATGGCCGTCCAATAAAAACGACATGTAGAAAGTAATAAGTTAACCTGCAGCCCCACGTAAAACCACAGAGAAGCCATTCCGAGTCTACAAATGTCAAATAAACTCTGCTACATCTGTTCGGTTTCCAAAATTCGGTTGCCGTATTGAACTTCTTCAAATGTATAAAAAGTTGATAATAAAAAAACTTTACAAAAAGATACTGTTCTAAACATAGACGATTTATAAAAAAAAATCTTTTTTAAAAATACACCAAAAAGTATAAATAAAAACGTTAATACTTAAACTCAATTTCCCCTAAAAGGAACACATGGGTTAACAACACTAAAAAAGACAGACACCTTCCTGATTCTTCATAAGGGGGGGAAAAAAAAAAAAGTTTACTTTAGGTTACATTGAGAAAAAAAAAGTGCATCAAGCAGTTTTTGTAAGTGCCAGAAACAACACTCAGGGTAGTAATTCAGTCAGCTGAAACAGAAAGGCAAGATATTGAAAATATTAAATCAACATGCTCGATGCGAGGTGTCACTTAGAAATAATTTAATTCTTTTTTTTCCCTTCTTAGAATATATGCCTCTACTGTGCAAAAGAAACGTATAAAAAAAAAAACCAACTATAAATACACTTACATAAAAAATAAAAATAGGAGTGTAAATCTTGTAGAGCGAGGTGTAACAGAGCAATGAAACCTTACCTTTAATGCACATATTGGACTAATACACTCGAAAATATAGCATGGCTGGCTCGGACATTTTCAGAACTGTTGCTAGATGGAAATCAGAGCAGCCACTTGACTCGGTGACTTCTGGATTTAAACATTTACACGAGGTAGCAATGAAATCACAGTCAAAGGCAGAAAATTACATTCAAAAGGGTTTTTTTTGTGCTCGGTCCTAACTCTCCTGAGAGTCGGGTCAGCGTTACATACCTGAGGTAAGAATGTAGTTTCGTCATGGGTTCTTAAAAAAAAAAAAAAAAAGTGCTCTTGCGTAGGTATAAAAAATAATGATAAAAAATGGTGACATTACAAAAGCTTCGTCAAGTGAGTCTTGGGCATTTAGCAAAAGAGCTTTATTTTGCAGCAGTGCTGTAGGGTGTATCAATGGCTGCCCTCCCCCCCCCCCCCCCCTCCAGCAGAACTGATAGCATCTTGTAAAATAAATAAGATATGTGTACGGTTCTTGCATACGCTGAGGAAACTCTAACAAATTCTTTTCACTGCACTGTAATGATTTGATGGAGCGGGCCATGCGCAAATTAAACAAGGGCCTACCTGTTCTAGCTACGCTCAAGACTGGGGCCAAGTCATTTTTTTTATTGATTTAACCTTTGCAGGAATGTCACACATCCTCAAAATGAAGCTCTTCAACGTATTTAAAAAAAAAAATAATAGTGATACACCTTGGCCGGAGCACGGCGCAAATTATTTACATAGAGAATATCCCCAACGCACTGTTATCTGGATTCAGTACAAATACTCCACCAAGTGTGTAATGCGCCTATTACACGGCTTGATAATCATGCAGCAAGGGCTATATATATAGATAGATAGATAGATATATAAAACGTCATTTGGGCAGCCCTTGCCTTAAGTGTAAAATAATAAACTGTATACATACCTACATACCTGTTCACGCTCCCTGGTGTTGTAGCTTCTGCCCGCACACAGGGGAGCCAATGGAACCTCTGAGACATTCTCTGAAGTGACAGGCCACTCACTCAAGCCAATCACTGACTGCCGGCCATGCATCAGTATTACATGATTTTTAGGCTGGATTAAACAACAACGATCAGCCGATGAACGTTTCAATGGCTGTCTGTTGTCTTTATTACATGGAGCAATAATCTGCCGAAAAAAACTCCACCAATAAAAGTTTAAATCACTCCCCTTTCCCATTATACAAATGAAAATATGCAAAAAAATAAATAAAAATAAATAAATAAAATAAAAAATTGGTGCCGTAGTGTACAAAATTGTCAGATTAAAATAGAACACTCCTGTTCTCGCACGGTGAATGGTGTAAAGGAAAAGAGGAAGAAAACACCAGGATTGCAGATTTTTAAAAATTCTGCCATCCGTCAAAATAAATAACTTGTTAATTCTTTCAGCGGACAGCGAAATCCGCCTGGCCATAAAATGGTGTCTATAGCACGAGTGAATATGCGCGCCGCCATGAGCGGGTACGAGCAACGGAATCTGTCGAAACTTATCCGTGCGGATTCCATAGTGTGAACCCACTCTAATTTTGCTTATCTGTAGTCAATATACTCGATCCTTTGGTCTAATGGGAGATAAGCTGCTGAAGAATCTGGTAGCAACTTACTCTCATCTCCCCATTGAAATGAATATGCACACTCAGCTAAGCACGCACGAACATAGGGAAGTCGTGAGAAACAATGGTTGAGTGTGGGAAAAAAAATCATAAACGTTACAAATTTTGTTGTTTCATCTCAGTTTGAAGTAGAGAAGGGTCAGGTAGCATCTGCGGTAGAGCAGCAATGTATTAGCATAGATACATCACTGGTGAGAGTAGTGCTGTGTGGATAGATGGCGTATGCAAATAAATGAAACCATAGCACATCCCTAGAAACTTTAAAAAAGTATTTCAATAAAAAAGCCCATTCATAAAAGCGATGAATGAATGAATGAATATCGTTAACCTGAAATCGTTTACCATATTACACAGAACAACAGTCGTTATTGCAATCGCTTCTATGATATGTGTAAAGGCAGTGCGCCTCTATATACATCCACAGAGCATTGGCGCTGCAGGGACATTTTCAAGCGCGGCGCAAAAAAACGCCAGACTTAATAAATATCCCCCATAGTGTAACAAACAATGTTTGTGTGGAGGCCACATAAATGCTCATGTCAATTATTTGCGGACGTTATTCTGCGTTTACACGAAACGATAATTCGCCCAATTGTACGATTAACGATGTCGGAGTAACGATTATTTTTTTTCATACCGATCAGCGCTTAGACGGTACGCTATATCGCACGGAAAATTCATTTTGCGATCGCTTAATCCTATCTCACACATCGGCGAACGACTGTTCACACGGAACGATCTGCGAATTTTTTTCGAACGATCAACGGCGATTTGAGAAGTTACTGAAAGATCACAATGAACGATTTCTCGCTCGTCGTTTGATCGTTCGCTAAGTTTACATGTACGATTATCGTTTGAATTCGCACGATAATCGTTCCATGTAGACTTAATGGACCTTCAAAAAAGAATCACACCCAAAAGGGCCCAAACTAGAATAATGTTACCAATGGCCGTCATTGTAATGACAGGAGCAAAAAAGCGCGAAATGGCGGACGTCATTTTGAGAAAATAGAAACGGACAGAAAAAAAAGTCATGTGAACATAGCCTTAAAACGCCCAAAAATTCATCTTGCTTCTTGCTAATAACTTAATATGCAACATAAATAAAGTACTGCGTCCCCGACCCCCCCCCCCCCCCCCCCTTTTCATCACTGTCACTGAAGCCTACACATACTACACTGCATAATATCCATTACAAAAAATATCACTCCACCATGGAACAGTTAACCTGGGAAGGTTATTCAGAGCTGGGGGGGGCACAGGGCACTTCCAATAGGAAGCAGCAGGGCTCCGAGGGGCAGTAAATGTATCCCGTGGTTTACAATGTCACATAATCAATCCTTTTATCCGCACAACACCCCAGCACCAGCGAGTGTCACATTTGCCGTTCACAATCCCTCCATTTGTATGTATCAGAAAGAAAACGTCCCAGCAAGCCAGAAGAGGCATAAAAGATCGGCCGCCGCAGCAGCAGCCAGTATATATTATGAGGGTCTCGGGGACTCGGCCTCCCTCCGGACGTATGACTTCCTATCGGTGAATGTAACACGTATATAACAAGCCTATTGAAAGGCCGTTGTTTGGGGACTTGGCCGTTTTATTGATGGCAGAGAGGTGTACAAATATTTTTGTTATTAAAGTGAATTGCGAATGCTATAACTTTATTCTTTGGAGGCTTGGAATATATAGAACCAGGATTATTTTTTTTATTTTCCTGAATTTTACAGCAATTCCTCTTTGTCCTAATAGTAAGCAGCTGGACAAGTGTTGCGAGCGAGTGAAGGGGCGGGAAACGCACCGAGGAGATCACCTAGATAGGGAAACTTATGCAAACTAGAAAATTTTTTGCATTTTTAATTTTTGCATCTAAAAATGAAACAAATTCAAGCAATTTGTGTATACAGCTCCTATGCAGACCGCAATGTCTTCATGGTGACGGACAACAAACACCGTATGTGGAGTACTATCCCGCAGTCATGTGTTCTTCTCTTCTTAGTAACATACAGACAGTGGAAAGGGGGGCAGACGGAAGGAAGAGGAAGTCTGTAACCTATTAGGATTGCTGACATTTCTATACATCTGCTTCTGAGGACTGAAGTCACATTTACATTAATAAGACAGTCGCAGAACCGCTACGTGGGAATTCACCCTGTATAAGAGCTGTATACACAAAGCGTGAGGTATATACACACAGGGGGAGATTTATCAAACATGGTGTAAAGTGAAACTGTCTCAGTTGCCCCTAGCAACCAATCAGATTCCACCTTTCATTCCTCACAGACTCTTTAAAAAAAAGAAAGGTGGAATCTGATTGGTTGCTAGGGGCAACTGAGCCAGTTTCACTTTACACCATGTTTGATAAATCTCCGCCATACTGTATATACAGATTTTTTAGATGCATTGGAGTAATAAAAAATGGCTGCTAAAGTATATGTAATAATTAACAACTATAAAAAAACAGACTGTTAAAGAAGATTTGTAGGAGAAATATCAACCTAGATCCTAGGATTTGCAAACTGTTAACTTAAAGGGGTACTCCGTTGAGAAAAAAACTCATTACACACAGATTCCCAGAATCACAGATATGCAAATGACTTATTTAAAAATCTAAATCCTTCCAGTACTTATCAGCTGCTTTATGTCCTGCAGGAAGTAGTGTATTCTTTCCAGTTTGACACAGTGATCTCTGCTGCCACCTCTGTCTATGTCAGGAACTGTCCAGAGCAGTAGTAAATACCTATAAAAAACCTCTCCTGCTCTGGACAGTTCCTGACATGGACAGAGGTGGCAGCAGAGAGCTTTGTGTCAGACTGAAAAGAATACACCACTTCCTGCATGACATACAGCAGCTGATAAGTACTGGAAGACTGGAGATTTTTAAATAGAAGTAGTTGGAGTGCCCTTTTAATTATTTGCAAATATGTTTTTTTTCTACCTTCTAAAGATTCAGATAAGGTTAGAATTTATTATCACTTTATTTCTTTACTACTTGGAGTAAAGTCCCAAATTACTGACATCCATGCAGAACTCTTTGTGCATATTATATCTGTGACTCCATAGGGAGACTTGAAAATACATAGATATACTTCCCTGGAGCAGGGACCGGGGATCTGCAGCCCCTTTAGCTGTTGGAAACTACAACTCCCATAATGCCTGGGCAGCCAAAGCTTTAGGTTCCCCATGCAGGCCCTTAAACAGGGAGTAGGGAACCTTGGCTCTCCAGCTGTATCAAAACTACAACTCCCATCATGCCTGGACAGCCAAAGCTAAAGCTTTGGCTGTCTAGGCATGATGGAAGTTGTAGTTTTGCAACAGCTGGAGGGCCGGGGTTTCCCATCCATGCCCTAGAGCCATTGTTTTGAGGGCCTTACTGGCACATGGGATCTGCTCTATACACCCATAGGGCCTCATCTTGCAGCTATGCACATATAAAAATAAAGTTCCCACTTTTTCACACAAAACCTAGTTACTTCACAGCATGTTCCGGGAATAACAGAGAGGACTGAGCCAGCCCTGCTTTGTAACTTGTTAACAAATGTTTGATGAAAGCTTACCAGATTTCTTTACATAATCCTTGTACGCTTGGGCCAGCCAAGGTTCTTGCGCGTCCAGGCTTCCTCTGAGAAATACATACCAAACTAATTCAAGGTTGTGTTATAGGACCATATGTTTGCATTCCTCCGAAAATGAACAAGCCGCACTATTTAGCCATATATTAACTGTAATCACTTACCTAATGTGTTTTTGCACGCTCTTAATTTTTGGAAATTGTTAACATGCAGAGTTTATGGTACGCCGGCCCGTTATGGATCGCCGCCGACAACAAATGCGAACGGTTAGTGCTCCGGTGAAATGTACGGCTAATGGAGAACAATAGGGTTTAACCATTATGGTTCTGCAGGGACTAAGTAGAGCTTTTTGCTTTAAAAAAAATTTTTCTATGTAATAAAAAATTAAAGGGGTTCTCCAATTAAGACTAACATGTCCAAAGTATAGGGAAAAAATAATAGAGAGCAGTGGGTTCAACCTCTGTGCCCCCCGGCGATCTCCATACCCAAGCTATCAGCCCCCATGATTTGATGAATATCGCATTCTTTAAAGCAAATCTGTACCGACACCTTGTTGCTCCCGAACTGCCGACATCGCTGTCTCCCAGTGCTGGTATTTAGAGGAAAAAGCAGTCAAACTGGAGTGGCCTAAATCATCAGTGCCCTAGGCCTGTGGCGCCTCTCTTCCTGCATCCCTTCACTTTCAAAGCCCCTCCCCCAATTAAAGTGAAAATCAGCCCCCCTTCCCATTTTATACATAAAACACATAAAAATAATAAAGATAATTAACATTTTATGTGTATAAAAAAAATGTACAAAAAACGATTAATACGTTTGATCTAGAAAAAAACGCTACTAATAAAAACTAGAGATCACGGCAAAAAAATTCAGCCCCATACGACCCCGTAGGTGAAAAAATAAATGCGCTATAGGAGTCACAATAGGGCCATTTTAAATATACCTATTTGCAAAAAAATTAAGTTTTACTGCTAATAAAAACAGTAAAAAATTAGAAAACCTAGTAAACATGCATATCGCTGTGTTCAGACCGACCTATCGAATAAAGAAACAATGTCAGTTTTACTGTAAAGTCCATCAAGTAAACATGGAAGCCCCCCAAAATTTGCAAAATCGCATTTTTTTGACCCAAATTAATAATAATAATAATAATAATAATAATAATAATAATAATAATGATAATAAATTTATTTGTATAGCGCCAACAGATTCCACATAAATATTTTGGGGGTTCCGTCATTCATTTTATGGCAGATTGAAAGATGCCATTGCAAAGTACACCTGCTCCTGAAAAAACAAGCCTTCACATGGCCCTGTAGGTGGAAAAATGAAAGAGTTATGGGTCTTAAAAGGCGAGGAACAAAAAACAAACACGCAAAAGTGACAATTGGCCCGGTCGGTCCTTAATGCCTTATTCACACGTCAGTATATTTTTCCAATCCGCAAATTTCAGTCAGTAACAATCCGCAAATTCAGTCCGTATTGCATCCGTAAAAAAATACGGACCCCATAGAGTTGTATTGGGTTTGTCAGCTACTGTCCGTACTAGGGCCTGTCCTTTTTTTTTGCAGAACGGATTGCAGCCCAGTACACAACACGGATGTGTGTATGGGTCCATTGAAATACATTGGTCCTATTTTTCTGCGGATCCGCAATTGCGGACAGGAACAGGATGTGTGAATAGGGCGTAAGGGGTTAAAAACAAAAATATAAAAACAAATTAAAAAAACATGTTTAGTATTTCCATGTGCGGAATGACCTGAACCATATAGTTATGACTTTACTCATCTTGCAGAGTAAATGGCTTAAGTGCAAAAAAAAAACGCCAAAAACGCTGTGAAAATTCCACCCACGCATGCCTACAGATTTCAAGGTTGGTGGGACTTCTCCTTTGAAATTTTTTTTTTGCAAATGCCAACTAGTAACCCCAGAGGGAAGAATATTCCTATTGTGGCAATGAATTTTTCATGTCAGTGTTCACACATGATGGTTTCTTGGTGATGCAGAAGCATTTCGTCCTCTATTACAGGGATCATTGCCATCTCCGCAAGTTGTACCATGTGTAAAATAAATATAAAAAATAGATTACGAAAATAATATTGGTCCAACCAAGATTTTTCTTTTATAAATGTATTTTTTATTAGTTTAGTATTTTCGTAATTGGAACAATTTCACGTTTAGTCCTATGGTGTAGTGTACTGTATAGTGTAGCGTCGGAGGCATTGAAGTTTTATAAATATGAGATGAATGGGATGTTTTATTATATTTATGGTTAGTTTACTATGTTTATGTCTATGGAGGATATAGGATTATGGCACCTTCTGGGAAAACCCCTTGTGGATTGAGCAGCTATTCATATTAAGAAACCCTGGATCGGGGAAAGAAACGCGGCGTGCCACACGCAATATGGTTCGGATTTTTCTGATGTATTGATTATAAACGTTGTATAGTATAATAAAATCCTTTGGGAGGAAATTTCATTTTGCAGTACTGCCCCATATATCCACGCTATGTTTTACGTTACACATAAAGCTTCTGATTGACTATTGGCTATAACCTGCATTAATATATATTTTTTTCAGATCTGTTGCAAGGCATGTGCACATGGTCAATACCTGTGCCTATGTGCACCACTGCGCAGTGCGGGGGGTCCTGTACTGAAGCTCCCACTGGTTTGAATGGGAGCTTCAGTGTGGGACTGTGCGGAAAGAAATAACCTGTTCCTTCCTTTGGGCGGGTTCACACTACGGAATTCTCGCGGACAATGTCCGCGGAATTCCGTCAGCTGTCCGCCCGCACATCTGGGCGCCTTTCCGCCGGCCCCATAGACACCATTCTATGGGGCGGCGTATTCCGCTATACGCTGAAAGAAGTGCCATGTCACTTCTTTTAGCGGATCGCGGAATACGCCGGCCCATAGAATGGTGTCTATGGAGCCGGCGGAAAAGCGCGTGCCCGTGCGGGCGGACAGCTGTCGGAATTCCGCGGACATTGTCCGCAAGAATTCCGTAGTGTGAACCCGCCCTTTTTGTGCAGTTCGCCGTCCCCCATTAAGAATCATGGATTCTGACCTGAAAATCAGTGCAGTTTCCTTTTCCCATGAACTTAAAGGGGTTTTCCATTAAACCCACCCTTTATTGGTGCCTGTTGGAAGGTGGGGGGTTTACTCATATTATACTTCCTGGGCTCAGGCCGCCACCTCCGTTTACCTGCTTCAGACTTGGCAGACAGCATTGTGTTTAGGGTCTGAGCATACAGTCTTCCCTAGGCCAACCAGTGGCTGAGGCGGGACACCACTGCAGCCAGTGATTGGCTGAGCAAACACTGTATGCGGTGACCCCAAACCCCGAATGTGCTGTCTACCGAGTCTGCTGTAGGTAAACGGAGATGGTGACGTGAGCCCAGTAGGTATAAGTAACCCCTCTCTCCAAATAGGCACCATTATAGGGTGCACTTTTAGCTTGGAAATCCCCTTTAATGCCCAAGCCAAACATATTTTTGTGTAGAAGACAGTATGATTTTCAATTTTGCTCTGGATTTGTATGGGGGAAAAGATATGATGTAATTCATGAAAAACAAAGAATTAAGGCAAGGTAGTTTTAATGATACCTGACATTATATTTAGATCTGAGTTGTAAAATGATATTCAAAAAGCCGAGATTTGCTTTAGGGACAAATTTCCCCAATATTGGACAGCATGTTCCTGTAGTGGAAACATAGCCTGAAAGTGATCCTGGTTGCCCACCAAACTGTATTTTAGTCAACGGAGCATGGGAGATGGGTAGAGGAGTAAATACTAATCAAAGTCTTCTAGACGGACATTGTTGCTTTGTGGTTTTCTCCTAATGTCTAGCATTAGCGGTTTTATTTTTTACATTAATAATGCCTAAAATTGTTCCTCCATCGCTGACACAGATCAAAGGGTTCCAAGGATCAGTCCCATATTAATGCATCATAGACGACAATCCTCTATGAGGCCTACTGTATATAGCATGTCACGGTGTGAGTTAGTGCACTACTCTCCGTAATGTTCTCCTAGGCATTAGAGAGAATACATCAACCTCACGTCAAGCCAAATCCAGAGCTACTGGCAAACACGGAGCTTTACTAACTCCGAAAAGGTAAAATCTCAGTCGTAGGGTTTGACGATGTGTTAAGAGTGAATTATGACCCATCTTCAATCCAAAAACCATATCCCTGTGGCCTGGTCATAAACATCTTGAAAAGAAAACCACCTGTGTGAGCTCGACGGAGCTCGGCTGGAAACAGGTGGAACAGATTGTAAATGATTTCACCCCAGCGGGCCTATCAGCGTTTGTATGAATCATGCCTTAATAGTTTTCTGTATTATAGAATTTCCTCTTTGCATTAACAAGAGGAGATCCGAGTGTGTTATCCCTTAAGCGCAGGATAGCAGTTACACAACATTTATTTGCCGAGACTGAGGAAGCGATGCTTACGGCTTAACTCCTCCGCTGCTGCCGAACTGTGAAAGGTCGCCTTAAGAGAGTGCAAAGAGGGTTTGGCGTCACATTAAACATTTTTAACTGGATGAAAACCAAAATTTTCAAAATTATAAAATAAAAAAACTAAGCTGCAAATTTTTTTATTTTTTTTTTCAAAATCACTAGCGACGGGAGAAGTGAATAGAATGGGAGGAGGCGTTTGGAGGCTATTGACACTTTTACATAGATTTTTTTTTTTTTTCATTTCCTGAATGCAAAAGTAAGCTTTCTAAGTAGTGTTTATTATCGGATTCCTACATTTTTCCTGCTGTAGACTCTGGGTAGGTCATTCATCTGGCCATAAATAGGAAAACTGCCTATTAGTGTTCAAGACTAGAGATGAGTACAACTGGAGCATGTTCGAACGTTCGGTATTTTAATATCGGTGGCTGAAGAAGTTGGATGTAGCCCTAGGGAGTGCGGGCATCATAATGATACATGCAGTCAGGAGTCCCGATGCTGGCCCGCAGCTTAAGGCTCCATTGCATCTGTGATCTACAGAGCTTGTGAATGCCCTCTTAAGGCTGTATCCAACTTCTTCCGCCGCCAGTAATGAAATGCAGTGTTCAGGTTCAGATGAACTCAAGCGTGCTCAAAATTTGCTCATAATTAATGATAGGTATATGGTAGTAGTCAACACTGTACTTCAATAAAGGCGTTAATTGGTTTAAAGGGGTATTCCCGGGAAAATCCACAAGATAGGGGAAAAGTAGGAGATCGCGCGGGGGGGGGGGGGGGGGGGGGGGGTTCGACCCTGAAACCCACCGGCGATCTCCGTATCAGACCCCGCTGGCTCTGTTATGGACAGAGCCCGGATTGGCACGCAACCCGTGGCTCTATTTATTTCTTTGAATGAATACGCTCTTCCGGCGTACTCGACCCTTTCTGTCACTCCATAGGAATGAATAGAGCTGCGGGTTGTGTGCCAATCCGGGCCTCTATTCATAACAGAGCTGGCCGGGGTCCAATACCCGGGGGGTTCAGGGGTCGGACCCCCTGCGATCTCCTATTTTTCCCCTATCCTGTGTTTTTTTCCCTGAATACCCCTTAAGGCTGGGTTCACACTACGTATATATCAGTCAGTATTGTGGTCCTCATATTGCAACCAAAACCAGGAGTGGATTGAAAACACAGAAAGGCTCTGTTCACACAATGTTGAAATTGAGTGGATGGCCGCCATATAATGGCAAATATTTGCTGTTATTTTAAAACAACGGCTGTTATATTAAAATAATGGCCGTTATTTACTGTTATATGGCGGCCATCTACTCAATTTCATCATTGTGTGAACAGAGCCTTTCTGTATTTTTATTTCCACTCCTGGTTTTGGTTGCAATATGAGGACCACAATACTGACTGAAATATACGTAGTGTGAACCCAGCCTTAAGCTGTAATACCTCGACCCAGGATTTACTAAAAGTAAGGAGGCGGAAATGGTGAAAGCATCATGGCGTCTTCAATCGACTGATTGGTGGGGGTGTAGAAATATGATATGTAAGATCTATCCTAAGAACAGGCCATCCATATTGCAGCCCTGGATAACCCTGACAGCATAGTTTCCCTCCACTGGCAGTATTCAGAGACTCATTTCTAATTCTGATCTCATGTATTAAATTTGTGGCAGTCTACACATAGACGTGAAACGCAGCAACCATCCTAAATGTTTAGCCAGACGCTGACATGACTGGTAGATGCTGATTCACGGCTACCGCTGCCAGGATAAGTAGAGAAACAAGCTTTTGTCTAAAGGGGTCCAAAAAAATTGACGCAGAGATGAAAAATATAAAAGGTTTTTATGCAGCCAAATGGCAGTGAGTCATGAAAGGTTTCTCAGTGCTCCGCGGGTCCCAGGCCTACCAAAAGCTTAATAAAGGAAAATAATAATTTACACATTGTGCTGTCTATGGGCGCTGTATACTCTGTGAGGGCTTGTCTTTCTTTCAGGGGTTATGGGTCATTTTGGTAGGACACTACAGAAACACTAACTGGAAAACAGGAGACGTAACTTTATCCACAAAGCTGCGAAAACTGGGTCATAATAGCCAATACATACAGAATGAAATGCATTAACAACTGAAGGACTTTATGTCATTGGGGCCTGCAGATAACTCCTACCAGTCATGTAAACCAGGGGTAGGGAACCTCGGCTTTCCAGCTGTCGCAAAACTACAACTCCCATCATGCCTGGACAACCAAAGCTAAAGGTGCGTTTACACGAAACGATAATTGGCCCGATCGTATGATTAACGATGTCGGAGTAACGTTTTTTTTCATAACGATCAGCGTTTAGACGGTACATTATATCGTACGGAAAATCGTTTTGCGATTGTTTTGCGGTTGCTTAAGCCTATCCCACACATTGGTTAAATCGGCAAACGACTGTTTACACGGAACGATCTGCGAATTTTTTGTGAACGAGGAACGACGATTTGAGAACATGTTGAAAGATCAAAATGAACGATTTCTCGTTCGTCGTTTGATCGTTTGCTGCGTTTACACGTACATTTATCGTTCAAATTCGATCGTTATCGCGCAAATTCGCATGATAATTGTTACGTGTAAACGCACCATAAGCTGTGGTTGTCCAGGCATCATGGGAGCTGAAGATTTGTAACAGCTGGAGAGCCAAGCTTCCCCATCCCTGATGTAGACTATGGCATTATGAACACGTGGGCAGATCCTATGGATACTGGTAACCCATTGCACTGAATGGCTATGGCGGAGATTTATCAAAAATGGTGTGAAGTGAGACTGGCTCAGTTGCCCCTAGCAACCAATCAGATTCCACCTTTCATTCCTCACAGACTCTTTGGAAAATGAAAGGTGGAATCTGATTGGTTGCTAGGGGCAACTGAGCCAGTTTCACTTTAGACCATGTTTGATAAACCTCCCCCCATGTTTGATAAATCTCCCCCTATGTTTACACACCATTGAAATGACGGCCGGTTTTATTGGACGGCCGCCATTTACAGACATATAACGGCTGTTATATTAAAGCAACGGCTGTTATTTGCTGCTAAATGAAGAATGAGCGGCTTCACTCTTCGGGCGGACGGCGGAATCTGCCAAACCATAGAATGAAGCCTATGGGACCAGCGGAAATGCGCTGGGCCCCGAGCGGGGGCAAGCTGCGGAATCCGCAGGACATAAAGCAGCTGATAAGTACTGGAAATTTTTACATAGGAGAAAATTTCAAATCTATATAACTTTCAGACAGCAGTTGATCTGAAGGAGAGAAAAAACGGGGGGGAAAAAGTTTGCCAGAGTACCCCTTTAATGTGTCCACACTATCACATCACAGGAGAATTATACAGAGAATTTATTTTACTATGACCCTGACTTAGGACGTTCTCATCCGCTGACAACAAACACAATTCACACTAGTACATTCCACGCTGTTGTGAGAAATTTCTGATCTTTAGCAAGTTCCCTATAATGTTCTAGTGAGTGCAAAAAAAAAAAAAAAATCATCCGGAAACAAAACCCATGATGACAGCTCGTGGTCAGCAGGAACTTACGGGACCGTCACGTACAGGACCCTAGAGAACGAGCGTGACAGGACAGTCTATTCCGTCCAGACGTGAGTAATGTGAGGCACTATCCTCAGATAACTCGAGTGATGCGCGCACATTCCCTGCGTTACTCTCAGCCGTCACGGCCACAGTGATAATTACCCAGGATTCTGCCTGTCAGGACACATGCATTGCAACACCGCAGCGTACAATTACTACGGTATGCCAGGTCACTCTCACTAACACTACAGAGGTGTCATACTCTCACATCTATCTAGCGACTGTGGGCGACTGTGTGATTTACTATACATGGGAAGGCATTATGTAGGGCTTTTTTATTCAGTTTTCAATGCAACCTAATAAGAAACCTTTTACAATCTAAAAACATAGACATAAAAAGATGAAATACAAAAATGTGTTTTTAGTCCCAGAACAGAACATAAACCAGAACAGAGAGCAATTTTGTGTCTCCCATTATGGAACCCCATATGATACTCACACCCATGGTGTAAAGTGATACTGGCTCAGTCGCCCCTAGCAATCAGATTCCACCTTTCATTTTCCAAAGAGTCTGTGAGAAATGAAAGTCTTCAATTCACGAGGCGCAGAAGAGGAAGGTATGTCACTCGGCTTGGCGGGGCAGCGCTCCTAATGGTGCTCTTGGCCGTGGATTCAACTACTAACTGCACAGGAACATACTTTCCTCTTCAGCTCCCCGTGCATATTAGGGAGCCATCCGCAGGTTAGAGTCGTCTAACCTGCTGATAGTTCCCCTTTAAGCAGGAACAGAACTGTTGGCTGATGGCCCTAGGGGACACATTCTGGGAGATGTTGTCCCTCAACCTATTTAAAGGCTACCTGCCCCCCCCCCCCCCCCCCCCCCCCGTGGAGCCCCATATACTTACCCCTTTCCTCGAAGTCAGAGTCCCGGACCCCGTCCCACCGCCAAGAAGTCCCCTTTGGAAGCCGTGCATGCGCTCACCAGAGATGAGTCCGACGCCCATAGAGAATGACTGCTCCAGTCATTCTCTATGGGCGTCCGACTCATCTCTGGTGAGTGTGTGAACGGCTTCTGACGGGGATTTCTCGGCAGCGTGATAAGTATAAGTCCAACTTCTTCAGCCCTCGCTAAGCAAATGTAATTTTCAAATGTATTGTTATAGGATTCCAAGTTAATAGAAGGTAAACTACCAATTCAACACCAAATTGTTATCTACTTTTCTGACACCACCTGATTTAGAAACTATGGGGGAGATTTATCAAATATGGTGTAAAGTGAAACTGGCTCAGTTGCCCCTAGCAACCAATCAGATTCCACCTTTCATTTTCCAAAGAGTCTGTGAGGAATGAAAAGTGGAATCTGATTGGTTGCTAGGGGCAACTGAGCCAGTTTCACTTTACTACATGTTTGATAAATTCCCCCCTATTTTTCTCCAGAGTACCCCTTTAATAGTAATCTACACCTGGCGAGTGCAGCCATGAGGATTACCTAATCCCAGAGTCCAACAATCGTCAAAATGATGTGGCGACTCCCAGCCCCACTGAAATTACTGGTTTATGCTTCAAATCTATCATACAAAGCTGAAAGCTATGAACATAGAAGGCAGAACCCTACAATTACAGAAACTTCCACATTCTAATTAATACTCCCAAAATGTTTTATAATGACCCAGAAAATTACCAGCAAGACTAAAAGGGCGGAAAGAACAAAAATATCTCCAAGGACCTGCAAGGACCTAAGCTGCCAATAAAGTACCTGTATAGCTGCCTCGAGTCATGAATACTAGAGATGAGCATGCTCAAGTCCGATCGATCGGCATTTGATTATTGGTGGCTGAAGTCAGATGCAGCCCTAGGGAGATCGGTAAACCATGGATATGGCCATAGGCCATAAGCTGTATCCGTGATTTTCAGGACTCCCTAAGCTGTGCGTCGCAGGATATAGAAAAGGGGGTTAGGACTGTCAAAAATAATTACAAAAAACAGTGGGGGAGATTTATGAAACATGGTGTAAAGTGAAACTGGCTCAGTTGCCCCTAGCAACCAATCAGATTCCACTTTTCTGTCTGTGAGGAATGAAAGGTGGAACCTGATTGGTTGCTAGGGGCAACTGAGCCAGTTTCACTTTACACCATGTTTCATAAATCTCCCCCAGTATGTAGCTCCTATACTGCCCATCTAGGTCTGTCCCTTTCCATTGATACGTCTATAGCCGTCAATGCTCACCATTAGTTCCAACAACGTCCGCTAGCAGTGTTGCTTCTGCACGACCCCCCCCCCCCATCCTTCCGTAAAACTATATATCAATCTGTTCGGTTCCTACCGCTCTAGAACATGATCTTGGCAGATCAGGCACCCTGTTTAACTTGGCACATTGCCTTTAAGTGTAGCACTGGTTTAATGCAGAAAGCATAAGATTTTCACCATCAGACAATAATAATATTCATAAACAATATTGACACGACCAGAACTTCAACCCAAAAAATAATACGAGCGCAGACAATTATTAACAGTTTCCCGAGGCCTTTCCTCTTCTACTCATTTACAAAATAAAAAAAATTATTTTAAGAAGAAGGAGAGAAGCGGCTGCCAAATACTCAGTCATAAAGACATTTTTCTTTTCCTTTTAATGATCCGAACGAGAACATTTGTCCTGGCAGTTTCGGCCGCAGCTTGGTTACAACAAGTTCACTATTTCCTACTAAACTAAAAGGGGAAAAGACGTCTGAACGGTTGGCACCATCTGAGATTTCAGAAGTTCCCAAAAATCCTGCCTGTCCCTAGACGAGGGTTAGCGACCCCTCCGGAGAGGCATCGGAGCCCCCCCCACATCTAAGCTTTGGTAGAGGATGAAGACCCTCTAGTCCCATTGCATGCGTCAGAGAGTACAGTACGAGGGCTCCTGAGGGACGCAGCCGTCTATGGAAGATCTGTGATTTGTATCTGGTCTGGAAAACTGTACAGTCAGGAAATACCAAAGAATAAATAACTTCTAGAAACGTCCACGTTTTTCGTTTATTAAATATAGACTGCGGGATATCGTGCCATTCTGAATGTATTTCTAACTAAACAGTAAGAGAAATCTATATCTTGATATATCCATATTTCTGGTGTCGGAAAGTTGTACAGATTTGTAATTTACTTCTGTTTAAAAATCTCCAGTCTTCCAGTACTTATCAGCTGCTGTATGTCCTGCATGAAGTGATGTATTCTTTTCAGTGTGACACAGTGCTCGCTGCTGCCACCTCTGTCCATGTCAGGAACTGACCAGAGCAGGAGAGGTTTTCTATGGGGATTTGATGCTGCTCTGGACAGTTCCTGACATGGACAGAGGTGGCAGCAGCGAGCACTGTGTCAGACTGAAAAGAATACACCACTTCCTGCAGGACATACAGCAGCTGATAAGTACTGGAAAACTGGAGATTTTTAAGTAAAAGTAAATTACAAATCTGTATAACTTTCTGACACCAGATCATTTAAAAGAAAAAAAAATCACTGGAATACCCCTTTATTTTAATGGTTCTATGGGGTTGAATTTATAATGTCATCCAATGAGTAATACCCTACTGATGGTTTCATTAGTATTACATGGCTTTGAAAAATACCCATTTACTTCTTACATAGTGGCTGACCTATATACAATTCTTCAGGTTGCCTGTGAACCACATATAGATGACTAATATTTTAGTACATGCAGAGAGGTAACATAGGAACATGGAGATCGTAACCAATTTCTCTAATTTGTGCTTACAGACATGTGTGGGTATTGATTGACAGCCATTCCTGAGCATGTTCGGAGTGAGACAAGTCTTCCCTGTGCATGTGTACAGCTGCCGCGCTGGTTCTTACATTGCATTTATAACAGCTCTGACTCTTCTTGGAAGACTGTCTAAAAGATATTCGAGGTGTTGGTGATAATTATTACCCAATAGTCCTGAAAAGCATTTATGAAGCTTTATACTGACGTTTGAGGTCTGGGATGTGAGCAGCCAGTCATGTTCCTCCATACCAAACTCCTCCCATGTTCTTTTAACTTTGCTCCTCCAGGTCATGTTTGGTGCGGCACTATGCTGTATGTCAGGTGGAGCCTTTTTTATAACTGACATATGCCATAGGCCAGAAGATTAGCTTACTCTGCAGCTGCAGTGCACCGGGGGGGGGGCATGTACAACTACTAACCAATCAGAATTCATCCTCACTGGGCCACTCTGTGCAAAGCAGAGGGACATCTGACATCACTTCCTGCATTTGGTCTATTTTTTGCTGTTACTTAAGACCATATGGCCTTAGTGATGGAGCCACAACTGCAGATTTCAAGTAAGTGAGACACCTAGTGGCCAAATCTATAACATTGTATTTCATAGTAATAGTAGATAAATGTAGTGAATCCCCTTCTCTGCTTATGTAACATTATTTATAGGTAATAAAGGTGCCCACTATCCTGTGCATACTCTAGACCAGCGCTTCTCAATTCCAGTCCTCAGGCCTCACCAACAGGTCATGTTTTGAGAATTTCCCATACAAAGGACACCTGTGCTAATGCCTGATGTGCTGAGTATAATTATATCACCTGTGAAATACTAAGGAAATCCTCCTGTTGGTGAGGCCTGAGAACTGGAATTGAGAAGCACTGCTCTAGACAAGGCATAACTATGGGGACAACCCCGTCTAAGAGTTTACCAGAATAATCAATAAAGAACAGCACCACCCCTGTCCCCAGGTTGTGTGTGCTATTACAATTTAGCTCCAAGGGATCTGAGATGCAAAAAGCATGGCCAACATTAAAGGGGTACTCCGGGCTAGCAGTACTTTTAGTCTGTGGCTGGGGAGGGGGTGGAAATAGAAGGTGTTGGTCACTTACCTCCCCGGTTCAAGCGCCGGGTCCCGGATCGCGCCGGCCCGTTCTCCCGTCCTGTGGCCGCTTCCTGATCTAAGCTGCGGCTTGAGACGTGACGTCTCAAGGCAGCTCAGCAGGGACCCTGCTAGGACCGCTGGATGGCTGAGCTGCCTTGAGACGTCACATCTCAAGCCACAGCTCAGACCAGGAAGCGGCCGTGGGATAGGAGAACGGGGCGGCGCGATCCGGGACCCGGCGCTGGAACCAGGGAGGTCAGTGACTGACGTATTCTATATCCACCCCCTCCCCGGCCACAGACTAAAAGTACTGCCAGCCTGGAGTACCCCTTAAAAGTAACATCTCAATACATCAGCCAGGAAGCTAATGCTTGGGTAAAATGGATCTTCCACGGACTCCAAGCATATTTTCAAATAAAGGTCGATTCTTACATTTCAAATTCTTGAAATGATCCTAAGAGGGCTAATGTATGCTAGGATTACATGTGAAAAAATTAGTATTAATGCATACGGAAACAGTCGACTTTGGTATATGACTGGCGACACCAGACAGAGATCTGCCCATACGCTCATTTTGCTCATTTATAACTGTGACCATAATTTTGACATAGTGCTCTCTGCTGCCAACTCTGTTCAAGACAGAAACTGCTAATTTACTACTGCTCTGGACAGTTCCTGACATGGACAGAGGTGGCAGCAGAGAGCGCCGTGTCAGACTGCAAAGAATACACCACTTCCTGCAGGACATACAGCAACTGATAAGTACTGGAAGACTGGAGATTTCTAAATAGAAGTAATTTACACATTTAAAATACTTTCTGGCACCATTTGATCTAACAAAAAAAAATCGTTGGAGTTCCCCCTTAATAGACAATGACGGGTCTCCATACATTTACTGTTTTCTACGAGAATTGTATAGGAATATATCCATAGAATGGATCACTCACATCATGCTCTGCAGTTCAGGGACGAAACTGGTCAGCTTTCCGGCTCCCTTCCCAGATGATATGGCGGCAGATGAGGACATGGTGGTGGAAGACGCGGTGCCGAGGCTCATCTGTCATAGAGAAATATAATAATAACGGTTATAAAGGCCTAGTATAATAAAAGTTACATGAAACCTAACTCTAATAGAACCTGTCAGGGGAGTGACGGCCCGTTCAGACAATGACTGACTGAGAGGGGACAAGCCTGTGATTGGCTGAGCGGGCTGTCACTCCCCAAACAAGTTCATCTTGGAGGTGGAGGCTCTGCAGTCAGCGCGGGACACCGGAGACACCAGAGGACGGCACCGAGGTAAGGATAACGGGGGAGATTTAGCAAACTGGTTTAAAGTAGAACTGTCTTAGTTGCCCCTAGCAACCAATCAGATTGCACCTTTCTTTTCTCACAGACTCTTTGGAAAATGAAAGGTGGAATCTGATTGGTTGTTGGGGCAACTAAGACAATTCTACTTTACACCAGTTTGATAAATCTCACCCAAAATGTTTAATGTTTTATATGCACCAGCAGCAATATAATAAAGAAAGCAGACGACCGGAAAATCCCTCTAACATTTAAAGGCTGTTATGGTTATTCTTCCTGATCCCCCTCCCCCCATACCTATGCACACTGGGCTTCATTGAGCGTGCATGTGCCCCCAATAGGCAGAGGTAATAAGCCTCTGCCATACACTTTTGGCATCAGACACCCTCCTATAGTGTCAATCTGGCACACGTCTGTCATGCTGTAATCTAACACTTCCAATAATCCCCTCCTCCACCCCCATATATATTATACTGGTACTGAGTTCAAATGATTTTCCCTCAAAGGGAACTCCGACGAAAATAGTTTTCTTTTAAATCAACTGGTTTCAGAAGGTTATACCGATTTGTAATTTACTTCTATTTAAAAAATCTCATGCCTTCCAGTACTTATCAGCTGCTGTATGTCCTGCAGGAAGTGGTGTTGTCTTTCCAGTCTGAGAAAGTGCTCTCTGCTGCCACCTCTGTCCATGTCAGGAACTGGCCAGAGCAGGAGAGGTTTTCTATAGGGATTTCCTACTGCTCTGGACAGTTCTTGACATGGACAGAGGTGGCAGCAGAGAGCACTGTGTCAGACTGAAAAGAAAACACCACTTCCTGCAGGACATACAGCAGCTGATAAGTACTGGAAGACTGGAGATTTTTTTTTTTTTTAAAGTAAAGTACAAATCTATATAACTTTCTAAAACTAGTTAATTTGAAAGAAAAAGATATTTGCCAGTATGTGCACCTTAAAGTGGTACTTGCTTCTCAGAAAGATGGCTACAACCTGTCTGCAGTCACTGGAGGTGGTAAGGAAGCCAAAAATCGTCAAAGTGCAGCAATTACACAATCTGCATAACTCTTTTTAAAGGGGACCTGTCATCCAGGCTTTTGGGGTGAAGCCCGCCAAAACCCCTGGTTGAGCCCCTTATACTTACCCCCCTCTCGAAGTCCCTGTCCGGCCGCCGGAAAATCCCCGTCAGAAGCCGTGCGTGCACTCACCAGAGATGAGTCTGACGCCCATAGAGAATGACTGGAGCAGCTTCTGACGGGGATTTCTCGGTGGCCAAACGGGGTCCGGGACCAGGACTTCGAGAGGGGGATAAGTATAAGGGCCTCAACCTGCGGGTTGGGCGGGCTTCACCCCAAAAGCCTGGGTGACAGGTCCCCTTTAACTATAATGAGAGGAGTGCAAATAGTGTAAAAAAAAACATCCTCAAGATTAAATTCAAACTCGCGCCCTTACAGCTGTTGCAAAACTACAATTCCCATGATGCCCGGACAGAGACAGCTAAAGCTTTAACTTGCCAGGCATGATGGGAATTTTTGCAACAGCAGGAGGACCATAGGTTTGACCCCCCTGGATTTAAAGAGAATTTGGCAGATGTGTAACTATACAATGCTGGGCCTCCACAGGCATAGCTTATACTTCTGCTTATGTCATGAGAGAGCCGGACCGAACACAACTGAACCATCAGCATTGAAATCCCGCTCCTCTTTAGTGATGCACAACACCACTGTAGGAGATGGAAATACTGGCCACTTGCAGTGATCAGTCTTTAAAGGGGCACTCCAGGGAAAATAAAATTCTTTTAAACGAACTGGTATCAGAAAGTTATACAGATTTGTGATTTACTTCTTATTAAAAATCTCCAGTCTTCCGTACTTATCAGCTGCTGTATGTCCTGCAGGAAGTGGTGTATTCTTTTCAGTCTGACACAGAGCTCTCTGCTGCCATCTCTGTCCATGAAAGGAACTGTCCAGAGAAATAGAAAATCCCCATTAAAAAAAAAAAACTCTCCTGCTCTCCAGACTGAAAAGAATACACCACTTTCTGCAGGAGATACAGCAGCTGATAAGTACTGGAAGACTTGAGATTATTAAATAGAAGTTAATTAAAAATCTAGATAACTTTCTGACACTGGTTGATTTTTTATTTTTTTTGGAGTTCCCCTTTAAATGGTGCTTGTAACCAAATCATGTTCCCATCACACAGCTGACTTTATAGTTCCATGTGTTTCCCCAACTTTCTGTGTGCACTACAGCTCTGCTACATCTGTATGTGACCCAGCAGAGCAGCTGCCTGCACCAGAGCACAGTACACTTCATGCTGTGTCTATGTGGTGTAGTAGTGTGTATTGCACACTGTGCAGATCATGTCAGCACCCACTGTAGTCACATGAGGATGCAGACCTGTAAAGCTCCGCATTCACTTACCGCCTCTATTTAGTTCCTTTATTAGACAGTGAGCCAGTAGTGGAGCAGACCTATGTGCAAACTGCCCATATGCACACTGCCCTCAACAAACATGGCCGACAGAGTCTGCTCCCTAACTAAGCATGGCCGCCAGGAACCAATCAGCATCACCAACGGTTTCAACTTCCTTCTTTTTTTGTTACGGTGTGCGAGAAGGGTCAAACTTCTTCATTGTGAATGAGTGAGCTGCTGCATAGGACGCTGCGGTCCTGTGCTGTGTAGTGCTAGGAAGACAATAGATCATGTGTTTTATAGTATATAAACATAATAATCTGCTGTTGTCACAGTAGTGCAGTTTCACTCATGGAGATTTTTAAGGAAAAATTTAAGATTTTAATGCATTAGAGGAGATTAGCATGTTTATTTATTTATTTATTTCTTTTAGATTTTTTTTCCCCCTCTCATCTTGGTGTATTATTTCCATATCACTTTTCTTCATTTGTCTGTTTTAGCAACATCGTAAATTCATTTGATCTTCCTCTAACGAAATAATAGTCATAATTTTTATAATAATAATTTTTTAAATAATAATAATAATTTTTATTTATATATTAAGGGTGCGTTCACACCTACAGGATCTGCAGCAGATTTGATGCTGTGTTTAGTTATTTAAATGAAATCTGCTGCGGATCCAGTAAGTGTGAACGTACCCTAAAGAAAAGAAGTAATGCCCAGTTGTCAGGGGTTTTTTTTGTAAATTTCCAAGCTGAATAACAGAGGAACAACACAACTAAACATCTAAGAAAAGATGCACTAAAACTACTTTTTATGGGAAATTACTATTAGATTAGGAGCATAATTCGCTCCTGGACCGTGCTTGTAATCCAAATCCACTCTTAAACCAAAGCAAATTTTCCCATAAGAAATCATAAAAATGCAGACAATTGGTTCCACACCCCAAAAATAATGATTTATTGTTCTGAATAACATGTAAAACAGATGAAACAAACATTCAAAAACAGCAGAATCTGTAATATTATAAGTTACTGTACAGTAATGGAGAGAATGGGAAACACAAGGGCGGACAGTGACTGCAGGGAGCATGAAGGAATGAGCAGGGCAGATGTGAGCACATACATGCAGCACTCTCTGTCCGGGGAGAGAGGGGTTACAGCTATGGAGAGATTACCCCCACAGTCCTGTCCCCTGATGAAAGCCCCAGCCTGAAGTGGATCTGCTATGATTTGGAAGGTGAGGGAGACTTCCTGGGTCAGAGTACAGGGCTGTAGACCCCGCTATGCAGACCATGCCCCTCCCCCACTCCCCCTCCCACCCAGTACAGGGAGCTCTTACACCAAAGCAATGCTCTTAAACCAAGTCACAAATTTGAAAAACTGTGAGCTCTTAAACCAAAACTCTCTTAAACCAAGTTACTCTTAAACCAAGGTACCACTGTATTAAACAGATATGTTGGGAAGTTGGGTGTGGCTGGTCAGGGTAACTATGGTAATCCTATGTAATGTGTGGCTGGTCACGGTAACCATGGTAATCCTATGTAATGTGTGGCTGGTCACGGTAACTATGGTAATCCTATCTAATGTGTGGCTGGTCAGGGTAACTATGGTAATCCTATGTAATGTGTGGCTGGTCAGGGTAACTATGGTAATCCTATGTAATGTGTGGCTGGTCAGGGTAACTATGGTAATCCTATGTAATGTGTGGCTGGTCACGGTAACCATGGTAATCCTATGTAATGTGTGGCTGGTCAGGGTAACTATGGTAATCCTATGTAATGTGTGGCTGGTGACAGTAACTATGGTAATCCTATGTAATGTGTGGCTGGTGACGGTAACTATGGTAATCCTACGTAATGTGTGGCTGGTGACAGTAACTATGGTAATCCTATGTAATGTGTGGCTGGTGACGGTAACTATGGTAATCCTATGTAATGTGTGGCTGGTGACAGTAACTATGGTAATCCTATGTAATGTGTGGCTGGTCACGGTAACCATGGTAATCCTATGTAATGTGTGGCTGGTCAAGTTTACTATGGTAATCCTATGTAATGTGTGGCTAGTGACAGTAACTATGGTAATCCTGTGTAATGTGTGGCTGGTGATGGTAACTATGGTAATCCTATGTAATGTGTGGTTGGTCACTGTTACTATGGTAATCCTATGTAATGTGTGGCTGGTCACGGTAACTATGGTAATCCTATGTAATGTGTGGCTGGTGACAGTAACTATGGTAATCCTGTGTAATGTCTGGTTGGGGACGGTAACTATGGTAATCCTATGTAATGTGTGGCTGGTGACAGTAACTATGGTAATCCTATGTAATGTGTGGCTGGTGATGGTAACTATGGTAATCCTATGTAATGTGTGGTTGGTCACTGTTACTATGGTAATCCTATGTAATGTGTGGCTGGTCACGGTAACTATGGTAATCCTATGTAATGTGTGGCTGGTCACGGTAACTATGGTAATCCTATGTAATGTGTGGCTGGTCACGGTAACTATGGTAATCCTATGTAATGTGTGGCTGGTCACGGTAACTATGGTAATCCTATGTAATGTGTGGCTGGTCACGGTAACTATGGTAATCCTATGTAATGTGTGGCTGGTCACGGTAACTATGGTAATCCTATGTAATGTGTGGCTGGTCACGGTAACTATGGTAATCCTATGTAATGTGTGGTTGGTCACTGTTACTATGGTAATCCTATGTAATATCTGGTTAGGGAGGGTAACTATGTTAATCCATGGTCCCTCCCACACCATCCCTGTCTTGAGTGATTGACAGAGCCCAGTCTCCAGCCCTGTAGTCCCATCAGTTAGTCAAGGCAGAGAGAGGTGGTGGAGGAGGAGGCGTGCATGCTGCGGCTCAGCATCACCTCTGTGGCACTTCAGCTTCCAAGAAATAATGCAGTTTTATAACTCTGTAAATCGCCATCAGCAAAGATAAAGGCATAATTTGTTTTATCTCCGTATCGCCTATCTGTGTCTGCATCTCTGGTACTGACCTGACAGAATCCACTTAAAGGATGCAATCCGGCTGATCGCTGATCCTCATATACAGGGCAATATGTAGACAGATAACCATAATCGGCTAGTAAAATAAGGCCTTTATGGGAGAAGTAGACTGTGGGTGCCACTGTTATGGGGACACCATGGAAGCCCTGTTATATAAGTACTGTGCTTATAGCATCAAGACAACTGCTGTGGCATCATAGCAGAAGGGCAGAGCAACTAAAGGGGGTGCTGTGGTGAAAATAAATTGTTTTTAAATTAATTGGAGTCAAACAAACTTATACAGATTTGTAAATTACCTCTATTAAAAAATCTCAATCCTTCCAGTACTTATCAGCTGCTGTATGTCCTGAAGGAAGTGCTATATTCAGTCATGTTTTTACTGAATGTGCATTACCTGCTGCTCAACAGAATTCAATAAAACAGCAGAGGGGACAATTTTTTTCTTTTTATGGCCCCAAATATTATGTGTGAACATAACTCTACGTACTTACCAACACAGAGGCACTCACATCCTGAGGTTTTCCCTATTCTGCGCCGTATTAATGCACATGACCACTGCAGCCTGGGAACGGCTCTACCGGTCACATGTCAACACATCAGAAAACGGACAGGGTACCGGGAAAGCTTTAGAGTGTGGGTGCCACAGTATCGGTAATGTATAATGTTAGTACTTTATATGAACTTGCGGACAGCGCATTACGGAGGTATTCTTTCCTACATGGTTTTTACGATGACTAGTTTTATTTCTCGAAAAATAAATGAAAGTTCCTGAATTAAAAAAAAAAAACAAGCTTATAAAAGTACAGAGAATTTTACGATTTACTGCTATAAATATAAAAAATAAAAAAATAAAAAGTTTCACTGATTCATAAAGCAAAGCAAATGATTATTCCTATATAAAAGCGCAGGAATGTAAACGTATTTTCCTTTAAATTGCCTTCCCAGCAATGAATGCGGATAGACACGTATAACAGGGTGGCCTCTTAATGACCAAGGACTGATTCAGCCCATTTTAGATCTGCATCCCGCAGCCCAACAAAAATGTTCCAGTAAAAGAATTGTGCTCTACAGCAAAGTGCGGGGAGTCAATGCACTGAAAGAATTTTTCGTTTTCTCGGTACAGCCACAAGGGAAACCTCTAAACTATGTAATTAAAGTCTTAAGCCTGGCAGCACCAAACATATTTGTAGTGTAAATGGGCAGTCTAGGTGGGCCAGATGGCCCCTATCTAATGTCTGCCTCTGTGTCTCCAGTCGTGTACATAGAAAAAGGCCTCTATTCCCCTGTAAGATACATGATCCATTCATCAAACACAAGGACAATTTGCCGAGAGTCTATCTTCGTTTTATACGGAAAAAAAAAGTAAAAAAAAAAAAATTACAATTCCGACCTTTGTCTGTCGACATTTTAGTTTGAACGCTCAAAATTGGCCAGAAATTAAGATTTTGCAGGAGCTTGTTATATATGTGACAATATACCGGCCAGGATATTAAAATGTACCTATAACTGGAAGCATCAGTAGCGCGAAAGAAAAAAGTCCCCACCCTAGTTAGGACAAAGTAAATCTGGGCAGATGCCAGACACCGCTTTTTGGGCAATGACAGTCTAAATAAAATCTGTCGAGTCATAAATGAAGTAGACAGAGGGTTTTCTGTGAGGGTCTCGTCCAGTGGTCTATGTACACCTCGAGTTGGCCCTGACCGCAGTATACACAAAATGTCATAGTTAGATCTAAAGGCAAGTAAAGCGTAAGGATGTGAACACATTTAATAAGGGACAAATTGTGATGTCTAGACAAGTGGGCCAGGCCATCTCCAGACTGTCCAGTCTTGTGGGGTGTTCCTATTATGTATTGAATAGAGATGAGCATGCTCAAATACGATTGTTTGGCATTTCGATTAGGCCATAGGCTGTATCAATGTTTTCCAGGCTTCCCTAGGGTCGCATCCAACTTTGTCAGCCATCAGTTGTTTTTTTTAGCACTTTACCTATCTGTATGTTTTTGGGTGTGGGAGGAAACCAAAGAACCCAGAGGAAACCCACCCAAACACGGAGAAAACATACAAACGTGCTACTCAATAATCAAATTGGTAATAATCAGTAATCAAATGCTGAACAAGTGGACTTGAGCATGCTTATCTATATTAGTGAATACTGCCCAATAAAAGTGCAAAAGAAGAGCCCGTGGAGCCTCATTTAAGTGTCTCGGAACACAGGACTAGCCAAATATCCCTCTAGGGAGGACACAGCCAAGGGGTGGCTCCTCTAAGAAAACCGCCATATTAAGTGGCTCTATATGTCAATGTAATGACAAGTGAAAAACCAAGGCCAGGTATCCATCTACAGACAGCTGTTTCTGGGTGTTGCCCCTCATCAGTGTTCCCATGCTCTTCTTTTGCATATTCATGTTTCCTAGGGAGCAATGCACCTAGGATTTCACTGCATTGAGCGCTTTAACCGGCAGCAAACAGTGTTATTGTTTGGCTGGTCTCCCTGAGATCAGCGATCTGTTTCACCTAATAAAAGTGGTTCAAGTAAGGAAAAACAGTCACTGGGTCATGGGCTCATTGATGAATATGTGGGATCAAAAGGGGTTGCCCGGCTTAAGACAACTTTTACTATACTGCTGCTGTTATATAGAAAACAAAAAAGAGCCTATGCATATCTCTCTGCCCCCGCAGTGTCCACTTATGGGTCTCTAGTGTCTCCTTCTGAGGTAAACCACTTCCGAGACAAACTCCCAGCCCGCTCACTGACTGAGAGGGGGCAGTGCCACAGTCAGTGATTGGCTGAGCAGGCTGTCACTCCCGAGACGAGTTTGTCTCAGAAGCGGAGGTGACTGCGATCAGCAGGGGACACCAGAGACCTGTAGGAGAACACAGAGGAGCATGGAGAGGTAAGCATACAACAGCAGCTGTATGTTTAAAGTTGTCTAACACTGGACAACCCCTTTAAGGCTAGCCCATCGGGTCTGATTTTGCAGTGGGAAAAAAATTGTTGAAAAACTTCCTTTTGGCTATGATATAAAGGAGTCCAATCTTACAGGACATTGCAGCTTTCTTTGTATGTTGCTGCAAAGCCCATTGTGAACCCCGTCTACCACCGAAACGTAAAATACACACCTAAGCATTGGAACATTGGTAGAGAGCATAATATCTTGGTGCAGATACCGGAGGACACTTTAACAGGTTTAGTGAGATCCAGACGATTATTACGCCATGGTTTCACTTCAGGAACATTTTGCGCAAAGGCGTCCATCTCATTATATAGATAAGACCATGATCATTATTAGCGGCTGTCAATATAACAAGGCAGCCTCCTTTACCCCGTATGTTTACAAAGTGGGAACATAGCCTTAGGGCCCTATTACACGGGACGATTATCGATCGAAAAGTCATTCAGATTTGGACGATAATCGTTTAGTGTAATAGCAGCCAACAATTAAACGACCAACGAGAAATCGTTGGTCGTTTGATACAATTTGGACCTATTTTTATTGTTGATCGTTCGCATGGAATAAGACGTTGTTCAGTCGTTCGCAGTAGCTACGAACGCAATAGCGACGACAAGACGATCGCAAGAACGATTATAAGTAACGATCATTGTTCCGTGTAATTGGGTGAACAATTTCGGTAGTTCGCCATAGCAGTTGTTTGAGATCGTTTATCGTTAATCGCTGAAAAAAATCGCTTCATGTAATAGTACCCTTAGGCTATGTTCACACTACGGAACAGACCGCCCATTCCGTGACCCCCGCCGGGTCACGGAACGGCCGGTCTGTGCCCGGATCATCGCGGCCGGTACTTAAGTACGGTCCGGATGATCCGGCCGCTCGCTTCACTGTGTGCACTGACAGGTCTTTCTGCGGCCGGACTTCACTGAATTCCGGCCGCAGAAAACTTACCTGTCAGTTTTGTTCCGGCGCCGCATAGGCTCCCAGCCGGAGCGTGTACGATGTGGGTACGCTCCGGCCGGGATCCCATTCAACATAAAGCTATGTCCCATCCCGCAAAACTACGGCCGTAGTTTTACGTAGTGTGAACATAGCCTTAGACTGTATTAGAAGCATTTATACCAAACCTTTTGTTAGGGTAGGTTCACACTGGTTTCTGATGTCCATCACAGATATCTATTGGCATCCTGCCAAGAACGGGATACTGGCGTATACTGTGGTGTACAGTAGTGGGTACCATTCATTTCAGTGGCTTGAAATGTAAATCATCTAGAGACATCAAAATGACAGCCTTTTTGATTGGCCAGCAGCCATTTGATGGCAAATAACAGTCGTTAAATGACTTTTTGTCATTTTGATGGTGTGTGAACATAGGGGGAGATTTATCAAACATGGTGTAAAGTGAAACTGGCCCAGTTGCCCCTAGCAACCAATCAGATTCCACCTTTCATTTTCAAAAGAGTCTGTGAGGAATGAGAGGAGGAATCTGATTGGTTGCTAGGGGCAACTGGGCCAGTTTCACTTTACACCATGTTTGATAAATCTCCCCCATAGCCTATAGATGTAATTTGTTAAATGTCATCCACCTTTCTGGTGCTATAAGGCTATGTACCCACACGCTATTTAAAGCCTCATTTTGAGACATAAACAACTGAAAATTATGGCCCAAAACCAAAGATTTTTTTTAAAAAACTGAACAGAAAAAACATCTGAAAATAAAGCTAATAAACAGTGTGTGAACATAGCCTTAACCTAAAAGAATGTCTGCTTTTTCAGGTAAAAGGAGTCTTTTTTTGCCAAATTGTTTTGTTGGACTTTTGTTTTTAAATGTTTTTTTTTTTTGCTAGCTTTTAGGCTGTGTTCACACAGGGTTTAATTAAGGCTACTTTGCCTTGAATTTCTCATTAGCTGTAAAATAGCTATATTTTTGTCGTGATTTTAACAGAATCGTGTCAAAAATAGCACTAATCTACTGCAATTGTGCAACATTTTTTGGAACTTTGAAAGTTCTAAAAGTTCTAAAATATGTAAAAATAAATAAATAAAAAATAAAAAGCCTAAAACAAATCCCTAAAAAAAAAGCCTAAAACAAATCCCACATATTTTTTTTTTTGGGGGGGGGTAAATTGTCATTTTGTTGCCATGTGGTTTTGTTCATAACAAGTAATTATGGCTGAGATTTCACGTGTGAACATAACCTCAAAGTGCCGAGATTAGCCGACAAGTGAGCAAACCCCCGCATCTCGGCTGTTTTTTATCTTTTGTGCGGCAGTAAAGTTTATCGTTATCGGCCGTAAATCTGTCTGTGTAGATACAGAGATATGTGACCGATAACAATTGCAAACGATATAGCAATCATCCATGTGGACCCTGTGATCAACACTCATTTCCCGACTCCCATACACAGATGCATATCAGTCTGTGTAAAAGGACCTGTAGCCTAATACACTGCCCCGTGTGAACATACTCTTATAGAACAACTAGCTCCTCATATTTTGTCCTTCCTGACTGATGCAGAACACTAAGTGAACATACCGTGGTGTGAAAGTTGTCGCCATCAGGGTCACTGTTCGTTATTAGTGGCGAGCGAGTATGCTCGGTCCGGCATTGTGCTCGATCAAGCATCAGGGTGTTCGGGTTAAGGTGGCCGTACCCCTACAATAACTGACGGCCGAGCAATTGTTTAGCTGTCAGTTATTGCTCTTGCCCGCTGCAGTAAGATATTGCATTTTTTTTGTTCTAATTTGTATAATCATATTGAAGGTAAGTTTAAAAGAAATATACAAAAATTAGAGAGAAAAAAATGCAGTAGGTTTGGCAGTATGCTGTTAATCACTTAAGGACAGAGCCAATTTCCATTTTTGCACTTTCGTTTTTTCCTCCTTGTGCTTAAAAGGCCATAGCACTTGCATTTTTTTCACCTGGAGACCCACACGAACCCTTATTTTTTGCGCCACTAATTGTACTTTGCAATGGCAGGCTTAATTTTTTGCATAAAATATGCTGCAAAACCAGAAAAAAATTAAATGTGTGGTGAAATTGGGGGAAAAAAAAAACACAATTTTTTTTTATTTAGGGAGGTTTAGTGTTTACACCATTCGCCCTTGGGATAAAACTGAGTTGTTATGCATGTTCCTCAAGTTAGTACGATTACAATGATATGTAACTTGTGTAACTTTTATTTTATTTGACGGCTTTTAAAAAATTAAAACCTTTTTTAAAAAATAAATGTTCTTTAAAATTGCTCTATTACCATGCTTATAACGCTTTTATCCTTTGGTCTATGGGGCTATCTTTCTATTGGTCCCTTGTTTGCGCATATACGACTTTTTGATCGCTTTTTTTTACCATTTTTCAGGATGTGATGCGACCAAAAATGTGCAAATATGCACTTTGGAATTTTTTTCCGCTGACGCTGTTTACCATGCGAGATCAGGAATGAAACAGTTGAATAGTTCGGGAGATTACGCACGCAGCGATACCAAATATGTTTATTTATTTATATTTATAAAATGGGGAAAGGGGGGAGATTCAGACTTTTATTAGGGGAGAGGATTTTTTTTAATTAAAAAAAAAAAATTTACACTCTAACTAGAAGTCCCCCTGGGGTTAGGGTTATTCCCCCTGCGGTTAGGGTTATTCCCCCTGGGGGACTTCTAGTATTACTACTCTGATCTCTCATTGAGATCTATGCAGTGTAGATATACTGCATAGATCAATGAGATAGGCATTCTATTGCTTTCGGATGCTGCAACCGAGGGCAATAGAATGCCAAGCCAGGATCAGTGCTATTACAGCGCAGACCCCGAGTTGGACCAGATGCGGCAAACCCCCCAATAGACACCAGGGATGGGGAAAAGAAGCATTTTAGATGCAGCTGTCAACTTTGACAGCTGCATTTAAAATGCTAATTAGGGGGCACGGCGATCGGACCGTGCCCGCTAATAGCCGCGGTCTCGGGTTGCAGGTAGCCCCCCCTCTGAACACCCTTAACGACACAGGGACGTACATTTACGCCCTTGGTTGTTAAGGGGTTAATCAAGGGCATACCGCCAGAGTTCTAACCTATTGCATTTTTTTTTGTTCTAGTTTTTGTATATTTGGTTTTATATTTTTTGTATATTTTGTATATCCCTTCAAGGAATAATATATACAAAAATAAGAACAAAAAATGTAATGCATTAAGCAGGCAACATTCACTCTGCTGAGCAGGGGGCACCTGGTTAAATGCTCAAGTCTTCCATTGAGTTTGCTACTCAAGTCCATCATTGAAAAATACTCAACTCGAATAACAAGCACTCAAGTATTTGAGTGCTCGCTTAACACTATTTATTACCTGAAGGAAAACCAAAATGATTCTATATACTGACAGCAAGCAGAGATTTTGATAATGGTGATAATGGTTTTTTTTTTTGCACGTTGCCCTTTTCTCCTATCAGACCTGCCCAAGAACATAGACTCAACACTACATCCCCTCCCCCCAGGGGAATCGCATCCTGGTGAATATGCGTACAGTTGTTTGAAAACAACAGTATGTTTTCAAACAAGTTGAATTGAAAACATGATTTAAAAAAAAAAATGTAAATTGCAAACGTCATTTGAAAATAACATATTTGTAGAAATTCCACCCGGCTTGTACACCTGGCAAAACTCAACCTGAAAGCAGGACAACAGTATCCCTAACTATAGAAGACTTCAATTAACCAATATATATTTTCTCTCTAATCAAGGCCAAGTCAAAACATCTTTAAGTTATTTCATCCCAGACAAATTAAAGTAGCTGGGAGCAGACCGGCAGTCTGGTAAGAAGGAGCCGAAATACCCCGTGCTGTATAACAGAGAGCTTTCTGAAAACTGGAAGAAAACGCCACAACTATCTTATAAATGAGATCTTTCAGTGGCATTTTTAGCAGAATTAGAAACATGAAAATAAAGAACGCACAACTGTACTCACGTCGCTTTGATCAACGTCCGCCTCCAATCACATAATGTGGAGAGAGGAGGCTTTTTTAGAGGGATAGCGCAGATCTCCAAGGGGGTTTACACCATGTCCTTTATAACACAAATTTTAAGAAGACCTCACACGTATTCTGGGACCACAGAGACAGAGCGGTGTAATGTACTGCGGAGTCCGCACAGGGAAATTAATAAACAGGATGTTATTAGAATGATACCTCTGCCTGCCGGGGAAAGCTCAGGCATAGATTGTGTGGAGAAAGTCAGGTATCGGATGAGTAAAGTCCTTTTTACATGGTAAGGCTATGTTTACACTACATAAAAGTACAGCCCTTGTTGCCTTACCTTCTATGGGATCCGGCCGGGATCCCGTGCGGCCCCGCAAATAACTGACATGCCAGTTTTCTGCGGCCGCAATTCAATGAATTGCGGCTGTAGGAAACCTTGTCAGTTCATACAATGAAGCGAGCGGCTCCATTGTGTGCAGGGGGAAGCATCAGAACACTGCGGCCGGAAAGATCATCCGACCGGTACTTAAGTACCGGCCGGGATGATCCGGGCAGAGACCGGGGTCACAGAACGGCTGGTCTCATACGTAGTGGGAACATCGCCTAAGGGTATGTGCACACTGAGCAATTCTCACGGAATTCCATGCGTATTCCGCCGCAAAATACACGCAGAATTCTGCCCGTTTAAATTCACCATGGCTCCTTTCCATAGAGCTAAATGGGAATTCCATCTGTCTGTGTACACAGCGGAAATTTCTGTCCGGATTCCGCGTTACACCAGGTTCGTTCTTTGGGTGGATTGCGCTGGCGGAATTCCATAGAACTCCATGGGAGGTCATTTTTCACGCGGAGTGCTATGAAATGAGCCGAATCGTCAGGGGAAATTCAGCGCGGAATTCAATGAGAATTGCTCAGTGTGCACATACATTGAGGGTGTAGTGTTTATTATTCGTCCCATAATCAGCCTGTGTGGGAAGTGACGTTGAGCTTGCCGGCTGATTTATTTTTTTAAACAGTGGTAAAGTTTATTGTTATCGGCCGCACATCTTTCTGTGTAAACAGGAGACGTGCTTCCAATAACAGTTAATATCAATAGCTAGAGAAGAGCACAGCTCGAGCCTGCATGGATCAGTCCAGTCCTGAGGGTTCGCCATTTGATAATCTTCTCTGAAGAAGTTGCATGCAGCCCTAGGCCATGTTCACATCACGTATGAGACCAGCCGTTTTGTGACCCGGCCGTATTACGGAACGGCCGGTGTCAGAGAAGATCATTCCAGCCAGTACTGCAGTACCGGCCAGATGATCTTCATTTCTGTTGAATTGGGATGTGGGTGCACCTGTGTGTGTCCGCATACTAATCCACCACTGCACACAATGGAGCGTGAGGTCGGAGCTGCACTTTCCATTGTGTGAACTGACATGTCTGTGCGGCCACTATTCAATGAATAGCCGCCGCAGAAAACTCGCATGTCAGTTTTTTGTGCTGCATCCAAGTTCTTCGGCCACCGGTAATTAAGAGACAAATTCTTGGGCTCCAACGGACCAAGCATGCTCAAGTTGCAGAAGTATCTGTGCTGTATGCAAACATATGGTCAATGTACCTTTTACTAGAGATGAGCGTACCTCAAACACGCTTGGGTTCCTCTAAACCCAAGGGTGTAACATTTGATAACCGGTGGCTGAAGAAGTTGGATGCAGCCCTGGGCTCTGTGCCCGCATCCCTGGTGACAGGTTCCCTTTAAATGGACGGCCAATCTAGTTGAAATTATGAGGTTAGGCTGACTTTAAAGGGGTTACACCATTCAGAAAACTGGTTCTAAACCAATCCATTAAGTTGACTATATTTCAGCTGTACATGAATGTCCTGTGTGAGAGATCTAGACTTACTAATCCGCATGCGCTTGCTTTGTTTAGATAACTTGTTGGTCTTGGTTAGGACTTACTAAGGTGGGCCAGGCAAGTTCATCTAGGATCTCCAGGAAGTACTGGCAGTTGGTCTCCACTGAGCCTGCATAACTTGTGAGACAAGAGGAAGGCGGGTATATGTTGTGGGCCGCGTGAGGTGTCCAACACCTGCCACCATGACATCGGTATCATCAGTAACATCGTCCACAACACGCACCCTCTGGTCTCAGAAGTTATCATCTGAGATGGCCAGAGTGAGGAAGTGCAGCACCAGAGAGAAAAGCAGGTAGGGCCTTTTCTGCTCTCCGGACTATGAATATACACTGTATGAACACAGCCTGAGGACTAGGAGGCACTAGGCTTTATTAGACCAAAGGTAGTGTCGGTCTTGGTTGGTGTCCTCAATATATCTGTACATTTTGCAGGATATAAGTGTATAGTAGATTGGTTGCCCCGGGTAGCTCTCTATCACCCCCTTCATGTGGGCTTTTGTCAGGGCATGTAGTGGGTTTTGGTTGGACTGATGGTTGATGCTCTATTGGGGGGGCACATTGAGTCGAGGCTGCTGCTCTGTATGTGCACCCAGAATGACAGCGTACCTAGAACCATAGTGGTAACTGCCCAGCTAACTGCCCGGCACGCCATGTTGGAAGTGCTGCGATGGACTTAGAGGAGGTACTTGCAGAACTCCAAATAAAAGAGCTCTCTTGGGCATGAATCCAATTTTGAGTGTTTTAAATAAGTGACCAGACCCCAGACCTCACTGCCATAAAGCAGGATTGAAGCAATGACACCATCAAAGATTTGTAGCCAGAACCTTACAGGTGGTTTGAGGTGGTACAGTCGCTTTCTGAAGGAATAGAGGGTTCTACAGGCTTTTCTTTCCAGGGCCTCTATTGCTGAGCTCCAGCCCCCGGTACATGTAGCTGCAGGTTTTCTCCAGTGCTGACCCTTAAAGTGACACTGTCACCCCCTTTTTGCAGTATGACTTCTCTACACAGGTGTAAGGATAAATTTAGTCGTTTTCATACCTTATTTTATACCATACCTCATGGTGCTTGTTCCATTAAAAAGTGATCTTTTATCATCTGTGGATTGTGTTACCTGGGTGGGGCGTCACAGGCAAAACGCCACTTAGCCCTGCCCACATTGCCACTGTAGGCCCCGCCCCAGTGATGTCATGAGTGCATATGCCCGCCCCCTCAGCGGAAAAAAAAGGGGGTAAAGTGTCACTTTAATGTGAAGGAGAGGTAGGAGACTTCATTCTGATTCTGCCTCTGGACCACCATGACCTTGGTCTTCTTTAGACTGATGAGTAATGCCCATTTGGTACTAAATTTTTCCAGTACTGACAAGCTGCCTTGGAGGCCGCTCTCTGTTGAAGACAGCAGCAGGAGGTCATCGGCGTGCAGCAGGGGGAGTCCTTTAGATCTATCTATCTATCTATCTATCATCTATCTATCTATCTATCTATCTATCTATCTCCTATCTATCTATCTATCTATCTATCTATCTATCTATCATCTATCTATCTATCTATCTATCTATCTATCTATCTCCTATCTATTATCTATCTATCTATCTATGTATCTATCTCCTATGTATCTATTATCTATCTATCTATCTATCTATCTATCTATCTATCTATCTATCTTCTATCTATCTATCTATCTATCTATTATCTATCTATCTATCTATCTATCTATCTATCTATCTTCTATCTATCTATCTATCTATCTATCTATCTATCTATCTATCTAAGAAATTCAGAATGAATGCAGCACTCGTGTAGCGATGAATGTGGTGCCAGGCGGTATATACCAGTGACCATCCGGTATAAGTTATATAAATCAGAAGAATACCGCAGCACTCATGGGATAGAATTCAACACAACGTGTTTATTTCCCCAAACCGCGACGTTTCGCTCTCCACACTGAGAGCTTTTTCAAGCCACTTTCAGCTGAGTCCTGATTATCTAATATATATTGCACTGTCTGTGTAACACTATTGCATTGTATATTGTGCACTTTATGATTATTTGATTCACTTGTAATTTTTATGGACCACAACATATTTAACTTTTTTACACTGATGCACTTATTTTCACTGTGATTTTTGTATTTATGAATGAATTGATTGTAATTTTGTTTCAATCATCCTAATTTGTATACCACATATATATACCTGTTGTAGATCACATGTATTACCACTGCTTGAAAAAGCTCTCAGTGTGGAGAGCGAAACGTCGCGGTTTGGGGAAATAAACACGTTGTGTTGAATTCTATCCCATGAGTGCTGCGGTATTCTTCTGATTTATCTATCTATCTACCTATCTATCTATCTATCTATCTATCTATCTATCTATCTATCTATCTATCTCCTATCTATCTATTATCTATCTATCTATCTATCTATCTATCTATCTATCTATTATCTATCTATCTCCTATCTATCTATCTATCTATCTATCTATCTATCTCCTATCTATCTATCTCCTATCTATCTATCTATCTATCTATCTATCTATCTATCTATCTCCTATCTATCTATCTCCTATCTATCTATCTATCTATCTATCTATCTATCTCCTATCTATCTATCTATCTATCTATCTATCTCCTATCTATCTATCTATCTATCTATCTCCTATCTATCTATTATCTATCTATCTATCTATCTATCCATCTATCTCCTATCTATCTATCTATCTATCTATCTATCTATCTATCTATCTATCTCCTATCTATCTATCTCCTATCTATCTATCTATCTATCTATCTATCTATCTCCTATCTATCTATTATCTATCTATCTATCTCCTATCTATCTATCTATCTATCTATCTATCTATCTATCTATCTATCTATCTATCTATCTATCTATCATCTATCTATCTTCTATCTATCTATCTATCTGCTAGCTATCTATCTATCTATCTATCTATCTATCTATCTATCTATCTATCTATAATTTTTTAGCTCTCTGCCGTCAGCCTATAATAGTATATACTGTACAGAATATATATAGCTGTTATTACTGTAAACAAAATGTATTTACTTGACGCGGCGCGTCGGCCCCCTGCAGCGCGGTGCATTTGGGGATACGTATGTATTCAGGCCTCGTTTCCTAGAATATATCTTTTTATAAACTCAGCTCTCAAATAGGTTTCTATGAAAAGATTATGTGTAAAAAAAAAAAGAGCGTATAAATATATAAAAGAGGCATTGCCACCTGAAATGTATCAATATTGAAATCCTCCTGACACATTGGGAAGTGGTCTGGAGTGGTATGTTTTCCTCCTCTAAAATAAACTCCTTACACAGTCGGCTATATTCCCGCTATGCTATATTTATGTTTTTGCCAGATGAAAATATCAAGTCTGGCTATTTATTTTAATAGTGCTCCTTCTCCCCTGTGGGTGAATGGTCAATGCCTTAAAGGGGCACTATCACTTCTTGTATAGTTGTAGTTATAGACTTATCGGATGGGTGCTGTACTTTAGGCAGCGTCTTTGCCACGATATATAACAGTATAGCTACATGTACATGACTTTGCTTCCTATGAGACATCACGTCCAGCAGTCACGTGACTGCATAAGGGCCCTATTCCACGGGAGCGATAGTCGGCTGAATCGGCTTGATTCGGCCGATTATCGATCGGTGGAATAGAGAAAATGATCAGCCGATGATCGTGTCATCGGCTGATTGTTTATTTAGGGCCAGACCAAAAATCATCGGTCCCCACCGCTGCGGTGGAATAGCGGTGCACGGCGGGCGACCGACGATTTGAGAAGCGCAGCATACATTACCTGACAGGGCTTCTCGACTGCTCAGTCTTCCTCCCCGAGTCCCGCGGCACAGCATCAGCAGCTCCGGAGTGGCCTGACTGAGCAGTCAGACCGCTCAGCCAATCACATGCCAGGACCGCCGCGGGACCTGAGGAGGAAGACGGAGCGGAGGAGAAGCCCTGCCAGGTAATGTATGAAACAAGGGCTGCAAGGACATCGGTAACGATGTCCCTGCAGCCCTCGCTCAATGATCATCGGGCCGTGGAATAGGACCCTAATGGTGCGATTAGACAGACAGATTTATCTGACAGATTTTTGAAGCTAAAGCCAGGAACAGACTATAAACAGAAAACAGGTCATAAAGAAAAGACTGATTTCTCCTCTTTTCAAATCCATTCCAGGCTTTGGCTTCAACAATCTGTCAGATAAATCTGTCTGTGTAAACGCACTATGTTGCTGCGTTTACACAGAACGATTATCGTGCGAATTTGCACAATAACGGTCAAATTCAAACGATAACCCTACGTGTAAACGCAGCGAACGATCAACGATTGATCTTTCAGCAGGTTCTCAAATCGTCGTTGATCGTTTGCAAAAAATTCGCAGATCGTTTTGAATAAAATGCTTTAGACCCCTCTGGCAGCTCAAGGGTTACACAATCGGCCCTTTCATTTCATTTGTCCTTGTGTGTCCTTCCAATTTGTGAACATTTGCATGAGCCGAGAAGCTTTAAGATAGAAGCTGATTTGTGGCTTCTCTCCTGGCGCTGAATGAGCGGTGTGTGGCCGGCTGCGGAGCAGTCATCTTGTGTTAGCATCACTGCTTGCTTCATGCCGTCCTGTGTTTTTTAACCCTTATCATTGGACCAGAGTAAATGGTGTACATCAGGTTCTTTAGGGGTATCTACTGTTCTGCCATAGACTGTGGTGCTCTGCAGGTACGTCATCTACTATTATTGTACACAGTGGATGTAAGTGACTGCGGTCAGGTTACCACACAACACACAAGTGGCCGCGACCTGACAGCCACATGAAATCCTCCGCAGATCTATTTCTTACCGTTATAAGACAGTGGTGGCAACATGAGTCCATTCACTTACACCAATGTGCACAGTGATCGTTCACAGCACAACCAGTGCTGTGGCCAAGGTCACCATATAGCCCTACCCTTAAAGGGGTTATCTGAGTAAAAAAAACAATATTCTAAAGGATCCCCCTTCCCAATACCACCCTATGTCTAATATGCATGTATAACCTTTCTTGCACCCTTTCCCTGTTCTCTTCTCATACTTACCTGCTCTGGATGTCTAAATTCATCTTCTTAGTGTCCATTCTGACAACACACTGCTCCCTCTTCCCACCTCCCTTTGTAGTCACAAGACATGTGATCTCTTCTCTGGGGGCCGGGTTAGCTGTCTATTGACTTTGTAAACCAGCCACTAGTAGACATTATCTGCATCATCTCCATGCACCTGTGCTGCTGCTTCCATAGACTTACATGAGTCCCTGAGCCTAGGTTTCTGTAATATGAAAAGTTATAGTTCTATCTCTGCTTGCTGTCCTTGAATACAGGCATATGTACCTGTCTTTGTGTCACAGCTCTGTATATTGTGAGTGTTATGTATGTTCTTAGAGTCTGGATGGAACTAGAATGTTTTCATTCACAGTCAGCAAGCAGAGATCTAAACCTACATTACAACCCCCAAACTCCTGGTAAACAGATGCCCGTTATGCAGGATATAGCATGTGCGCGTCAGCTCTGCTACACCATGTGTGCGTCAGCTCTGCTACACCATGTGCACGTCAGCTCTGCTACACCATGCGTGTGTCAGCTCTGCTACATCAACAGCTAGTATGGAATACATATTGTGGTGATGTGATGCAAAGTCTGTGGAAAAAAAAAACAGTCCTGTGTTTACTGTGCAATAATAACAATAGCAGTGGTAGTTTCCTGGCTGACGCCATCTTGGATATAGATCAGCTTTTTAAAAAAAAAAAACTGGAACTCGGAAATGGCAGCAGCTAGAAAGACAGCGGGTGGCTCAAAATACTGTTATACTCTTATACTCTAATATATTATTTTTTAGCTCTTAGGTGGATACGCCCTTTAATGTTATGGATGATCAGTGTATATGTTTATATAGTGTCTAAAGATTCTGCAGAACTTCACAATTGATTTTGCTAAAGGCGTACTCCTTAGGATTTTTTTTTTTAAATCAACAGGTGTCAGAAAATTATACAGATTTCTAAATTTCTTCTGTTTAAAAATCTCAAGTCCTCCTGTAATTATCAACTGCTGTATGTCCTGCAGGAAGTGGTGTATTCTTTCCAGTCTAACACAGTGCTCTCTGCTGCCACCTCTGTCCAAGTCAGGAACTGTCATAAGCAGTAGAAGATTTCTATGGGGATTTGCTACTGCTCTGGACAATTCCTGACATGAGTGGTGATTGACAGTTATCCTCAATCACCCTGGTACACCCTGGCTGCAGCACTATTGACAGACAGCTTCCCCCAGTGTAATGTCTATTCTAATGATAACATGTAATATTTAGACATAAGGCAAGGCTGCAGCACTACTGACACAGACAGCTTCTCCCAGTGTAATATCAATTCTAAAGCTAACATGTATTATATAGACATCAGGGGAGGCTGCAGCACTCCTGACACAGACAGCTTCCCCTAGTGTAATGTCTATAGTAATGATAACATGTATTATATAGACATCAGGGGAGCCTGCAGCGCTACTGACACAGACAGCTTCCCACAGTATAATGTCTATTCTTATGATAACATGTATTATATAGACATCAGGAAGGAGCAGTATCGCTAGGGCTGCATACAGCCCTGCAGTTCCTGACACAGGCATTAATGGCAGCAATGTAAAAAATAAAAATACATATTTTCTCTCATAGCATTATAAAACAAAGTTTTTTAGAAATAGGGAGAAATTTATTAGAATTGTCTTAGTTGCCCCTAGCAACCAATCAGATTTGATAAATCTCCCCCTTAGTGTTCAGTAAAAATATGCAAATACACTTCTCCTTATCAGTACATAGAAGGGCATTGGTTGGCTGGAGAGAGGCCTTGTATACAGATTGTGGGTTACTAATTCTCATTGAAGATGCACAATTTGTGTATGAAGACTAGTGTTGAGCTGAGTTGCCGAACTATTCAGGTTCGGAAACATTTTTCCAACCCGAACGCTTAGTATTTGACTCCCAGTGTCTGGAGAAGTTAACCCTGCTGTTCTTTTCGGTTCTACTATACACATATAATGTTTTGGTCATTTTTGACCGGGCCTATTAAGGTCTGGATTTTTAACTAACTAGTGTTTTATTTGAATATCTTTTGCATTATTAGGCTATGTTCACACTACGTAAGAGACCGGCCGTTCCGTGACCTACGTAAGAGACCGGCCGTTCCGTGACCCCGGCCAGGTCACGGAATGGCCGGATCATCTCGGCCGGTACATTAACCCCTAGACGACCCAGGGCGTATAGTTACGCCATGGAAGTCTGTCCCCAGACGACCTAGGGCGTAACTGTACGCCCTGGGTGTTTCTCCCGCTATGAAGCGTGCTCTGGAGCGGAGCGCGCTTCATAGCAGGTGGGGGCCTGCTGCAATCAGCAGCCGGGACCTAACCGGTAATGACACGCTGCAGCGATCGCGCTGCCGTGTGTCATTAACTCCTTGAACGCCGCCATCGCGTCGCGACCGCGGCGTTTAAGTGTAAGTGACAGGGGGAGTCCCCTGTCACTTACCGATCGGGACCCCCGCAGTGTGACTGCGGGGATCCCGATCGGTAAAACGGGCCGCCGGAGGTCTCTCACCTGCCTCCGTGCGGTCCGATCGGCGATCTGCTACACTAAGCCTGCACAGGCAGGCTCAATGAGCAGATCGCCGATAACACTGATCAATGCTATGCCTATGGCATAGCATTCATCAGTGTAGAAATCAAACTAATCTATGTAAAAGTCCCCCAAAGGGACTTCAAATGTGTAAAAAAAAAAAAAAAAAGTTAAAAACACTAACACACTACCCCAAAACCCCTCCCCCAATAAAAGTTGAAATCACCCCCCTTTCCCATTATATAAATAAAACATATAAAAATAAATAAACAAATAAACATATAATATACCGTAGCGTGCGTAATTGTCCGATCTATTAAAATATAACAAGCGTCATTGCGAACGGTAAACGGCGTAGACGAAAAGAGGGAAAAAAGTGCGCAGATTACCGATTTTATGTTACATTATATATAAAAAAAAATTAATAAAAAGTGATCAAAGCGTCCGATCTTCACAAATATGGTATTAATAAAAACTAGAGATCATGGCGGAAAAAATGACACCCCATACAGCCCCGTAGGTGAAAAAATAAAACCGTTATAAGCGTCACAATAGTCCCATTTTATTTATAATTAATTGCCAAAAAAAAGGATTTCATTTAAAAAAAATATATAACATTAGAGAATCTGTGTAACCTGCATATGGTTGTGTTCAGACTGACCTATAGAATAATAGTATCATGTCACTGTTACCATATAGTGCATTACGTAGACACAGGAACCCCCAAACGTTACCATATTGCATTCTTTTTTGCGATTTCACCAATTTATATCTTCATAAATAATATATTTGGAATTCCATCATACATGTTATGGTAAAATGAATGACGCCATTACACAGTACAACTATTCCTGTAACAAATAAGCCCTTACATGGCTTGTAGATAAAAAACTGAAAGTGCTAGAGCTCTTAGAAGGGGAGGAGGGAAAAACGGAAACACTAAGATCAAAATTTGCGCGGTCCACTGGGTCATTTTGGGCCTGGTCCTCAAAGGGTTAAAGAGTAACTGTCATGTTTTTTTTTATTGGAGAAATCAGTAGTATAAGCGATTTTAAGAAACTCTGTAATAGGTTTTATCAGCCAAAAAAGCCTCCTTCTGTACTCAAGAAGCAATCTCCCAGCCTCCCCCCCTGACTTCTTATATGTGCATTATCAGGCAAACACGTCTTCATTACAGAGAAGCCAGTGAAGACGGGTTCTGCTCTCTCCATTGTAAGCCTATGAAGGGGGGAGGGGCTGAGGGAGATGAGGGAGCAGGAAGAGGTGACATGAAGGTCAGCTGTTTGTAGACTCTCTGGGCACCTAAAACGCTAAATTCAGGTGTCAGAAAGGTCAGTGCTTATCTATGAACTTACTGAGAGAAGATTGCAGGGTGTTGTGCTGTGCAGGACTGCTCCGTGCTCAGTCACTCCTAACAGCCCCTCCCCTCTCCATAGCCACATAATGGAGACAGAAATCCTGCTTCTTCTGATGTGAGGGGGGAGGCTGGGAGATTGCTTTTTCAGTACAGAAGGAAACTCTTTTAGTACATAAAACCTATTACAGAGTTTCTTAAAATCGCTTGTACTGTTGATATTTAATGTTTTCAGAAATATGACCCTGAAATGACAGTTACGCTTTAAGTACCGGCCGGATGATCTTTTGGCCACAGAGCTCTGATGCGGACGCATCAGCCCACGCCCGCATCAAAGCTTACCATAGCACACAGTGAAGCGAGCGGCCGTGTGAACTGACAGGTCTTTCTGCAGCCAGAATTCACTGAATTCCGGCCGCAGAAAACTGACCTGTCAGTTATTTGCGGCGCCACATAGATCCCGGCCGGAACGTATACGATGTGTGTACGCTCCGATCGGGATCCCATTGAAAGTAAGGTTATGTTCCACCCCGCAAAACTACGGCTGTAGTTCTGCAGCGAGAACTACGGCCGTAGTTTTACGTAGTGTGAACATAGCCTTATACTGTATGTGAACATGGTTGTTTATAAACAAATGAAAAATGAAATAAAAAACTTAATTTATATTTTTTTTGTGTCAAAAAAATGTTAGATGGCCTTATCGCATTATTTATGCATATTTATGCATATGCTGAAAAAAAAAAGTCTTTATAAAGCTGTAAACTATAACTAGTAACATCAAACGTTATGTAAATATATATTTATAAAAAAAAAAAATTGTTTTTTTCTATATAAAATGTGAAATAAGGATCAAGGTGCTAAATTTACTATTTGCATTTGTCACAAGTATAATTTACATGTCTTTTGCATAAGTACTTTGCACTTTGCAACATATCACATTTGATTTGCGATTACTTGATGTTGGAAAGAAGGTGCGTCATTTCCGTTTTAGGCTGGTTGCACTGCTGGTGGAGGCCGTGGCCATCGTCGCAGTGCTAGTGGAAGCCCTTGGTTCACTTTCTTCAGCATGCTGTTGGATCCTGTGGACAATGGCTGCAGCTCTATCCCCTCTGGGTGTTACTTTTCTTTTTTGTTCAATACATGGGCTAACCAGCGATTTTCCCAATTCCTCTAAAAAAGTCCCATTCTTCTTTTATATAGTTTATTTGTGTTCCAATTTGGATCTATTTCACGCCATAACACAAATGCATTGTACACCGACACATCAAGAATATTGTAAAAAAACAACCATTGGCCACCGATTAGTTTTGCGTTTACAGGTGTAAGTGCCTATGAGTTGATCTAGAGTATCAACTACCCCTTTAGTGGCATTGTAATGTAACATCATGTCTGGCTTTCTGTTGTCTGATACTGATTGACCAAAATGAGATTATAACTCCTTTTCTTTTTTTAAAAAAATGGCTGGAGATTAGTATAAAAGGCTATCGGTCATTTTTTGACCTGACAGTACAAGTGTAAAAAAAAAGACGTGGAGCAAAAAGTAAACAAAAAATAAATAAATAAAAACTGCTATTAGTAAGAACCCCTAAAATGAGGAAAAGTCAATGAACCACAAGTTTCAGAACCACATAATGAATATTTTAAAAAATATCAAATTTCAAATTCGGTCATTTTTAACCGAACAGAACAGCAGGGTTAAATGACTGTGACTGTGTTTTACAGAACCCCCCAGAGCGACATCTAACGTCTCCAGACACCAGAGTCAAATGTCGAATGTACGGCTTCAGAGAACATTGCCGAATCTGAACGTTTAGGTGACTCCAATCAAAATTAATGGAGACTTATTTTTAGTCAACACTCCATGGGAGAAAGTATGGAAATGATACACACTCATACTAGCTAGATTCTCCTCCAAAAGGAAGAGTTATCCATCTATAGAAAGCTGTTTTGGGGGTCTTGTCCCCATCAGTACAGATCAAGGTGGTTTGGGCTATGTAAGGGGCTTATGATGGGAAGCAGCAAGTGATATTATTCATATGGTCTACAAGTGTGATTGCAGGCAACGATGGCTGCCATAATCACAAACAGTTGCCATGTCTTATGATCCTTAGTCCTCGCAGCCGCACCCCATTGATGGGAAGGGAAAATGCAATGTTGTGTGGGTTGGTTATGACTCCGTGTGAGCATCCCATGGGCTGAAGTTTGGATGACTAGGTACTGTAGGTAAAATCAACATGTTCCATTTTTTGAACTTGACGTATAGAAAAATGGCGGGATGTAATGTAGGTTCATAAAAGACAATACTACTGTTAGTAAATTCCATTATAAAAGGCCCCTTATAAGCTCAACGCTCTGGAATAGTTAATGTCTCTGTATCTTGTGATCTCTTGGCTCTGCATTAAACACGCACATCCACAGGATTATCATTCCCCCTATTTGCCGATGAGTCATCTGAGATTCAGACAATGATCTGAAAGGTACTGTCTAGTCTGATAATAAAACCATGGTGATGCTTCAAGGAGTCGTGGACAAGTTTTCTTTACCAGAAGCAAAAGAAAGAGGAAGTTGTCTATTGCAAATGGACCACAGTACTTTATACCATGGGAATAGGGGAAGAGGAAGCCGCAGCTTGTCCTACTTGTTCACTTTTTCATCACACGACAAAGATACCAAACAAAGCAACACAGTTTAGACTGCAAGGAAACGTGTTTGTATGAGACAATGTACCAAAAGTGCTATATTAAGAACATACCATGGATGAGCCTAATACTCATACAGCGCTGTACGTCTGTCTCCATATGGGTGTTGGTGATGAGCGAACCCAAGCATGTAAACCCAATCTAGTTATCCGAACCCAAGCGTATGAACCCAACCTAGTCATCCGAGCCTAAGAGTGTGAACCAAACCTAGTCATCCGAACCCCAGCGTGTGAACCCAACCTAGTCATCCAAACCCAAGCGTGTGAACCCAACCTAGTCATCCAAACCCAAGCGTGGAAACCCAACCTAATCATCTAAACCCAAGCGTATGAACCCAACCTAGTCATCCGAGCCTAAGAGTGTGAACCAAACCTAGTCATCCGAACCCCAGTGTGTGAACCCAACCTAGTCATCCAAACCCAAGCGCGGAAACCCAACCTAGTCATCTAAACCCAAGCGTGTAAACCCAACCTAGTCATCCAAACCCAAGTGCGTAAACCAAACCTAGTCATCCGAACCCCAGCGTGTGAACCCAACCTAGTCATCCAAACCCAAGCGTGTGAACCCAACCTAGTCATCCAAACCCAAGCGTGGAAACCCAACCTAATCATCTAAACCCAAGCGTATGAACCCAACCTAGTCATCCGAGCCTAAGAGTGTGAACCAAACCTAGTCATCCGAACCCCAGTGTGTGAACCCAACCTAGTCATCCAAACTCAAGCGCGGAAACCCAACCTAGTCATCTAAACCCAAGCGTGTAAACCCAACCTAGTCATCCGAACCCAAGTGCGTAAACCCAACCTAGTCATCCAAACCCCAGCGTGTGAACCCAACCTAGTCATCCAAACCCAAGCGTGTGAACCCAACCTAGTCATCCAAACCCAAGCGTGGAAACCCAACCTAATCATCTAAACCCAAGCGTATGAACCCAACCTAGTCATCCGAGCCTAATAATGTGAACCAAACCTAGTCATCCAAACCCAAGCGTGGAAACCGAACCTAATCATCTAAACCCAAGCGTATGAACCCAACCTAGTCATCCGAGCCTAAGAGTGTGAACCAAACCTAGTCATCCGAACCCCAGTGTGTGAACCCAACCTAGTCATCCAAACCCAAGCGCGGAAACCCAACCTAGTCATCTAAACCCAAGCGTGTAAACCCAACCTAGTCATCCGAACCCAAGTGCGTAAACCCAACCTAGTCATCCGAACCCAAATGTGTGAACCCAATCTAGTCATCCGAACTCAAGCGTGTGAACCCAATATAGTCATCCGAACCCAAGCGTATGAACCCAACCTAGTCATCCGAACCCAAGCGTATGAACCCAACCTAGTTATCCAAACCAAAGCGTGTGAACCCAACCTAGTCATCCGAACACAAGTGTGTGACATTTGATTACCGGTGGCTGAAGAAGTATATCCATATTTTCTCAGACTCCCTAGGGCTGCAACCAACTTCTGCAGCCACCGCTAATCAAATGCCGCATGCTCAGAATGGGATGAACCCAAATGTGCTCAAGATTTGCTCATCTCTAGCGTTTGCACTTATGTTGACTTCATTCCATGAAAGTAGCCTTCAAGCAGTAATTCTCCCGGTCTCCTGGTTTATTCCCTCCTGGCATTAGACTGGGACATGCCATATTTATCTCTAGTTCAGGACCTTTCACTCTCGCAAGTATAGGAAAATATACGCCCATTGTAAAGTTAGAATATTACATCATTTAGCGTCATAAAGTGTGAATGGATACCCTATTTCATCTTGCCCAAAGTGGTCCAAACCTCTAGGAGATCAAGCATTGAAAGCATTTCCGAGCTCTGTTTTAGATGGTTTGGAATTTTTGGACTTCAAGTGTTAAAACCGCAGATATGTGGTGTGCATCATATATCCAGATATAGGGATTTCTGCACATGACGGCTCTGTATCTCTGAATTGTACAGATCTATAGTACTGCACATATAGACCTCTATTTGTTCTCTGTTTGCTTCCAATCTCCTTCAGAGGCAAAGTTTTTTTTTCTGTCAGAATCTAAAAAATGTTGCTCGTTTCATTGGATGCCATATTATGGAGCCTTTTTCCCCAAGGAGCATTGTACCATATGAAGTATCTCGGTGACCCCACTCATTGGGGTCAGGCCCATACCCTTACCCTATGTTTATAGGTATATTAGATTATAGGTAGTGGTTAGTGGAGTTGCCGAACTGTTTGGGCTTGGAACTTTTTTCGAACCCGAGTGCGCAGCATTTGACTCCCAACATCTGGAAAAGATAGGTGACTTCCTAGGGCTGCCAGGAAAACATGGATAAAGCCTATGGCCTATTGCTGTATCTGTGTTTTCCAGGACTCCGTAGGGCAGCATCTTACTTCTCAAGATGCCAGGAGTCAAATGCTGTGTGCTTGGATTCAGAGAACATTCCAAACCCAAACGGTTCAGCAACTCCGCTTAACACAATTTATAGGCAGCATTATGATCCATGAAACGCAGGTCCATCATTCTGTTGTCATGTATTGTTAGCTTAGGTTCACACTGTGTTTTTTCAGTCCATTTTTCAGATCCACTTTTAAATGATTACTTTTAACGTACAGAAAAACGCGGCCAACTATGTTTTTGTGTACACTAAAGAAAAAAAAGATCTGCTTCGAACCGTTTTTTTTAATATAATGGAAGTCAACGGAAAGAACAGATGCAAAGGGATGCACACAATTGCACCTTTTTTTCCCACTTCATTTTTGCATCTATTTTTTTTTATCAGAAAACAAGTTCTTTAAAGGTGAATCTAACCTGCTGATAGCTCCCTAGTGGTCACGGGGTGCTGAGGATAAAAGTATGTCTCTTACCTTCATCCTCAGCTCTATTCCTGTGCTGGCAGTTGTGCCCAATAAGCCATTAGGAGCACTGGGGGCGTGGCTACCACCCCTCCGAGCACGGTTCTGATTGCCCCCCTCCGTTGATAATTATAGAGGGGGTGGGCCCCATCCCCCCATGCAGTGACCTGCCCTCCGCTCTACGGTCCCCCTACCAGCCCACCCCCTCTAGTGATTTTCAATGGAGAGGGCCAGCCCGGGGACGGACCCGATTGGTACTCGGAGGGGCGGTAGCCATGCTCCCAGTGCTCCTAACAGCAGTAAGAGATATACCTTCATCCTCAGCTCCCCATGCCCACTAGGGAGCTATCAGAAGGTTAGCTTGTCTAACCTACTGATTGTTCCTCTTTAAACGGACTGCAAAAACGCAGTGTGCCCTACCCTTAGGTAACATTGTATAATAGTAAACTGTAATTCTACATACCTGTGGATTACACGGTTGACTCTTTCTTTTAAAGAAGACTCTGGATTGGCAAGTATGAGGAATCTCTATATACCCCAGATCTCTTTGGTGAGAATTATTACCTCCCCTAAGCTACCTATGGCCTTATGGGGTATTTCTCACATCAAAGGTTATCCGCTACCACAGGTCGGCAAGGAACTGAACACTGAATTAAGCGCCATTCCATTTATTCTCCATGGGGCCTCAGAACATTGCCAAGCTCAGCTCTATAGAGAATGAACGGTGCTCTGGCCATGAGTCCACACTGCACGTGGTTCATTCAAAGGACAATATTCCCTGGAAATGATGGTGGTCCCAGCATTCAGACCCCCGCCGATCAGCTAATTCCACAGAATAGGGAATACCATTTGATGTTTTAACACTTGGCTCCTTCCGAGATTACATTATAAATGTCTCCATGTAGAATTTCCCTGTGTTTTTGTTTATGTTTTATGGTAGTGTTTCCTTCGAGTGTTTCATGGCTATAAACCATTCTAAGCTTCTTTGTACTACTTCCTGACCATAGTTTATAAACACATAGCAAATCCAAGTAAGAATGAAGAACTCCTCAATGAGGCTGCTTATGGGAAACATGCAAACAAGCCTTAATTGTAGGGAATTAGCATCCAGTATGTCTTCCTACCGAGTTTAGTAGGATTCCACTGCTGGTTGCTGTAGATTCAGATACAAGTCTTGTAAACCAGGCTTATATTATAGCCCTTGGGCTCCATTGCAGTATGTGATCCAGACTAAAGGGGTGCTCCAGCATGGGGGCACTTTTTTGGGGGGACCGGGGGAAGGAGGTGGCTGAAATAAAAGACGTCCACTTACCTCCCTGATCCAGCGGCGGGTCCCGCATCACGGCGCTCCGGTGCCCGGTTCCCGGACGCTTCCTGGTGTCTGATGCCGCCCGAGACGCTACGTCTCAGGGCCGCTCAGCCACTCAGTGAAGGAGGTGGGATCCGTTTGAAGTCCGCTCGGATCCCGCCTCCTTCAATGAGTGGCTGAGCGGCCCTGAGACATAGCGTCTCGGGCGGCGTCAGACACCCGGAAGTGGCCGGGAACCGAGCACCGGAGCGCCGTGATGCGGGATGCGGTCCCCCCACGCTGGATAACCCCTTAATGCTGAGCAAAGTTCCCGAACGTTCGGGTTTGGCAACATTCTCCGAACCAGAACACTCAGCATTTGACTCCCGGCATCTGAAGTAGTTAGATGCCACCCTAGGGAGTCCTGGAAAAAATGGATACAACCATAGGTTGTATCCATGTTTTCTAGGCAGCCATAGGGCGGCATGTAACTTCTCCAGAGTCAAATGCTGAATGTGAACAGTTTGTCAATTCCACTTAACCCTATTCCTGACCTGTTTTTCTACCAATAAAATCTGACCAGTGAAATCTAAACCCATCCTAATAATGGGGGATCCCAGGCTTTGTTACCCATAGAGAACTTGCCACATTCCCATTGTAACCAACCATTACGAAATAGGTCCATACTAAGTGTACTGTGCCAGGTAATATGTGAAAAGGTCGATTAGGAAATTAGAAAATTGGGAAATGTTGCAAGCATAGGGGGTAAAATTCTGACCCCCTTCAACCTCAGCTCCCCATTTGATGAGGCCAACCTCAACTTACTTCTCTTTGGTGGAAGCCATGGACCGTATGGCCTCAAGTGGTCTTCAATCCCTGACTCTGGAAAGGTGGATATTTAGAATAGAGATGTGCAAATTTACAGTATGTTCAAGTTCACGAAACCTCGAATGCTTGGTATTCAACTCCTGTGGCTGGAAAAAAAATAGATGCAGCCTAGAGCTGCATCCTTCTTCTCCAGCCACCAGGAAGAAGACGCCGCATGTTAAGGGTTTTTGCAAACTTGCGAACATACTGTAAATTCACTCATCTCTATTCTTAGGGTCCTATTACATTGGCCGATAGTCGGCCCAATGATTCTAGTAAGCGAGTTCTGATCTGCTAGATCGGCGCTCGTTTACTGGACCTATTAGATGGCCCGTTAATCGGGAAGTAAGGGCTGTATGGACATCTTTAGCAATGTCCATGCAGCCCTTGCCCATACACGTGATACCTTACCTCTCCCCGCTCCCGGTCTTCTCTCTCTGACAGGCCGCTCAGCCAATCACAGGCTGGAATAGGCGGAGCACAGGAGAGAAGAGCGGGAGCAGGGAGAGGTAAGGTATCAGGTGATGGACAAACGTCACAATCGCCAACCATCGGCTGTACATTGCTATTACACGTAGCAATGCGCAGTCGGCGCTCGATGATTTTATGTCCAAAACTGAACCAACGATCAGCCAATGATCATTGTCATTGGCTGATCGTTGTCTCTATTACTCAGCGTGATAATCGGCCCAATTCGGACGATTATCGCTCCGTGTAATAGGGCCCTTGAAAGTCAATACGAGATACTCGAGAAGGTTCATGGCACCCATTATTCCTAATAGAGTGACCTCACATGGATGGCCCAACCAACTTAGAAGAGGTCAGAGACTAGACTATGTCTAGTCTGCCATCCGAACAAACATCTGGCAGCTATATAGGGTAAACGGGAATCTTTATAGTAACTGGAGGTCTGCCTGTACGTCAGGGGTCCTCATCAAACACTTTCCAGCAGAACAATCACTTACATGTATCTGATCTCAAATGACTCCGACTGTCAGCAGATTATATAGATAATTATATACATCAATTTACGGCAGAGACGGCCTCCCACAGACATAATCTGCCTACTGTAAATCAGCTTACTTCATGTCTGCAGCCGGGCCCATCGCTCTGTCTGACCGACTATTGACAAAGCAAGACGTATAGGTTTGAACATCACACGTACCGCAAATGTATGTATCACCATGACGTACTGTACGCTGTCGGCACACAAAGGATTCCTGCAAAGTCAAGTGAACGCCGAATTAATTACAATGTACTGTTTGTTCTGGGAGACGGCAGACATTACTTTTTCTAAAAATAATTATTTTTTAGTTAGAAACCTCAAAGTAAATAGGTAGGCTGAATTCCCTAAGATACCACGAGGTGCTGGGCCCCATACATATGGCTTTTTTTTATCTTTTTGGTAGACTGCTTTTGTATAACAGTGATGGAATTACTTCTATTTAAAAATCTCCAGTCTTCCAGTACTTACCAGCTGCTGTATGCCCCACAGGAAGTGGCGCATTCTCTCCAGTCTGACACAGTGCTCTCCGCTGCCACCTCTGTCCATGTCAGGTACTGTTCAGAGCAGCAGCAAATCCCCATAGAAAATCTCTCCTGCTCTGGACAGTTCCTGACATGGACAGAGGTGGCAGCAGAGAGCACTGTGTGAGACTGGAGAGAATAAACCACTTCCGGCAGGACATACAGCAGCTTGAAGTACTGGAAGACTGGAGATTTTTTTTAATAGACGTAATTTACAAATCTGTATAAATTTCTGGTTCGAAAACATTTTCCAATGGAATTCCCCTTTAACACCAGTTTGCATCAGTTTCTGAACATGCTTGACCTCAGTATCAGGTAATTAGCCTATGTTCACATATGAAAGGTGGAATCTGATTGGTTGCTAGGGGCAACTGAGCCAGTTTCACTTTACACCATGTTTAATAAATCTCCCCCTCAGTGTTCAATTTCTCTGCAGTGCCACCACAGGAGAAATGAAGCATTACACATTGTCCATTCAAATTAATGAGCTGCCTGTGCAATGCAAGACGTAGCATGTCCACCAGAGCCAGAGATGATCCTTACAACCATTTTGAGAACATAAGACCCTCTTCTTTTAACTCATAATCCCCGAAAAGGAGTATGAAAATTGGTTTTTAAGGGGTACTCTGGTGAAAATCTTTTTCTTTCAAATCAACTGGTTTCAGAAAGTTATATAGATTTGTAATTTACTTTTATTTAAAAAATCTCCAGTCTTCCAGTACTTATCAACTGCTGTATGTCTTGCAGGAAGTGGTATATTCTTTCCAGTCTAACACAGTGCTCTCTGCTGCCACCTCTGTCCATGTCAAGAACTGTCCGGAGCAGAAGAGGTTTTCTATGGAGAGTTACTACTGCTCTGGACAGTTCCTGTCATGGACAGAGGTGGCGGCAGAGAGCACTGTGCAGGACCAGAGAGAAAACACCACTTCCTGCGGGGCATGCAGCAGCTGATAAGTACTGGAAGACGTAAGATTTTTAAATAAAAGTAAATTACAAACCTATTTAACTTCATTTAAAAGAAAAAGATTTTCGTCGGAGTACCCCTTTAACTCCCTTGCTGTTAAAGATGGTTATAAAGGAGTGAGGCCCCATTCTGCACTTAGCTGTGGGACCTGTATATTAGATTTGGCTTGTGGTTGTAGAAAACCACATTGCTATATCCTTCACAATACATTTAAAAACAGAAGTTGGTAAACCTGACAAAGGTGTCACCCAAAACACCAAGATTCTTCAGAATTGATGGGGTCTAGGTGTGAACGGGGTTTGGGCCTCGCTGTGTTTACCTGTTAAGCAGCTCGCTCCTTATCCACGGCCATAATGAAAGCAGGAATGTACAGCTAATAAAGCTTTGCTGGCTTCAATTTGTTTAATTTGCTGGCAGGGAGATCAGACATGATAGAGGAATTTAGGATGTGTAGTCACAGCAATGCGCTCTCCGTTTTATCATTTCGAGGTGACTTGTTTCTTCAGAGAGAACATATCCAAGAGGGGATTAGGGTCGAATGTAAAGTACAAAAGCAGAGACAAGATGGACAACATGTGCCGTAGCTCCGGGCTATTTCTGTACACTCCGCCTGCTTATAGCTACACACTTTACAGAGATATTCCCCACCCTATCAATGTGTTATAGAATCATCCATGGGGGGAAGAGTTCTTAAAGGGGTTGTCCAGTGAAAATTTTTTTCTTTCAAATCAACTGATATCAGAAAGTTATACAGATCTGTAATTTACTTCTATTAAAAATCTCAAGTCTTCCCATACTTATAAGCTGCTGTATGTCCTGCAGGAAGTGGTGTATTCTTTCCAGTCTGACACGGTGCTCTCTGCTGACATCTCTGGCCGAGACAGGAACTCTATCTCGGTTTTCTATAAATCCCCATAGAAAACCTCTCTTGCTCTCTCTGGACAGTTCCTGTCTCGGCCAGAGATGTCAGCAGAGAGCACCGTGTCAGACTGAAAATAAAACAACACTTCCTGCAGGACATACAGTAGCTAATAAGTATGGGAAGACTTGAGATTTTCAAATAGAAGTAAATTTCAAATCTATATATTTTTATGACACCAGTTGATTTGAAAGAAAAAGATTTTCACTGAAAAACCCCTTTAAGGCCTTATTACACTGAACAATTATCGGCCGTTACGGACGATAATTGTCCTGTGTGATACAAGGCAAAGGTCGTTGCTGTCGCTTGTCTTTCAACATGTTGAAAGACAAACGACTAATATAGCAGAGATCTGCTGCCGTCCCTCCGCGGAATAGTAGAAGAAGCAGCAGCCACTATCTTCTATGGGCTGCCGGACGATCTAGTGATCACCTGAGCAGCCCCCCCCCCTTGCGGCCTCCCTGTATTGACAGCGCTCGTTTGCTCCTCTCCTGTGGAATAGGGGCTTTATGGTGGTGTTCTGGTTAAAGTTATATAGATCTGTAATTTACTTATATGTAAAATGTTAAGCCTTCCAGTACTTATCAGCTGCTGTATGTCCTGCAGGAAGTGGTGTATTCTTTCAAGTCTGACACAGTGCTCTCTGCTGCCACCTCTGTCCATGTCAGGAACTGTCCAGAGCAGTAGTAAATCCCGATAGAAAACCTCTGGCAGCAGAGAGCATTGTGCCAGACTGGAAAGAATACACCACTTCCTGCAGGACATACAGCTGCTGGTAAGTACATAAAGACTTGAGATTTTTTAATAGAAGAAATAGTTAATAACCTGTATAACTTTCTGACAACAGTTGATTTGAAAGAAAGACGTTAAAATGTTCAGCACTACACAGGGGGTGGCAAAGAGCACAAGAAGGGGTGGGAAAAAAAATTCACGTCATGATTTTTGTTTTCTTTTAAGATTTTTTTTTAATGTTACATCTCAATTCCAATTTGTACATTAAAATAAGAATGTTTTAATTAAACAAGAATAATAAATTATTCACAAATTACATTGTTTTTAAGATAATTAGATATTTTATATGGATACAAAAGCCATGTTAAGTACTGCAACACACAGATAAGGCTATTTCCTGTTTTATGCAGATAATTGTTTGGTTTTGCTGTGTAGACTGGGTCAGGGTGAGCAGAGTCATGTCATTGTCAATAGAAGGTGCGCAACATAATGATTTGTAAACTTTGAGCTTTATTTTATTACTGGATACTGATATGCAGCAAAATAGCAATACGATACACACTGTACCACATAACTCCATAATCTCTGGGGGAGGAGCTGCACTCCATCACTTCCTGGAAACTTTATTAGTCTATTCACTTCTCTGTCCAATACATGGCAGCCATAAAGCACAGACACCCTGCTGCACTGTCTATAGAGACAAAACAGGAAAGGAGCATTCATTACAACCAACTGTAGGAGAGGGTTAAGCCTTAGCTCAACAGCTCCGGCAGTGGCTTATCTGTCCAAGAATTAAGGGGTTGGGTAGTGATTTTCCATCACTGATATAATCGGTGGAGTGTCGGGAGACCCCATACACTCTATACCAGTGATGGTGAACCTTGGCCCTCCAACTCTTGCAAAACTACCATTCCCATTATGCCTGGACAGTCAAAGATCTGGCTTTGGCTGCTCAAGTATGATGGGAATTGTAGTTTTGCAACAGCTGGAGGGCCAAGGTTCACCATCACTGCTCTATAGTGACGGCCGATCCTGCCGACAACCTCAATTCTTAGGGTACTATTACACGGAACGATAATGGGCTGAATCGGCCCTATCCGGCTGATTATCGTTCCGTGTAATAAACACAATGATCAGCCAATGACAACGATCATGGGCTGATTGTTGATATAGGTTTGGACCTATAATTTTCGGCCACCGACTGCACATTGCTACGTGTAATGGTGCGTGGCCGGCGTCTGACGATTTGCAAAGTAAATACATTATCTATCCATGCTGCTGGGCTCCTCTTACGGTCCGCTTCTCCCCGGGTCCTGCCCGCTGCTGTTTCAGAGTGGCCTGTCTTAGCTGACAGGCCGCTCAGCCAATCACTGGACGGGAACGCCGCTGCCAGTGATTGGCTGAGCTGCCTGTCAGTTAAGACAGGCCTCTCTGAAGCTGGAGCGTGCGGGACCTGGGGAGAAGCGGACCGTAAGAGGAGCCCTGAACCATTGATAGGTAATGTATGCCAGTTTAGCAAGGGCTGCAAGGACATCGGTAACAATGTCCCTGCAGCCCTTGTTAATCGGTTATCGGGCCGTGTAATAGGCCCAGTAAACGAGTGCCGATCTAGCAGATCGGCGCTCGTTTACAGTTATTATCGGGCCCCCATCGGCCCGTGTAATAATACCCTTAGTTTCCTTCACTTTGCCTCAACTTCTAGCCCCAAGAAGAAGGATGCATGACTGAAGACAGAATAAACATAGATTTACCAGTATTCTGTAACTATGAAGCCTCATGGGTCTGCACAGGAGCTGTAGACACGAAACGATGGGACAGAATGCAAAGTTATAAGATGCATTAGAATAATGAAGAAATACATACATTGGCATACAGATAGACAATTGCACTATTCAGGTAGTATTTGCAGTGTTAGTTAAATCCCATAAAGGGGCTTAAAGGGTTAAAGGGCCTTTCTTTCATAATCATCCTCCTTAGTTTTGGAATTGCAAATCGAGGTATATTTTTCAAACAAATAACTCCGGGAGTTCCATGGCTGAAGCAGAGAGCGGAATGAGCCGCCCCCTCCCTTCCCTGGGCCTATAGGAAGTTGTGATTTGTATATCTCCACGCTCCGTGCACAGCTAAGGAGAACAACTTTGCTTATATGTCACTTTTTTCCTTGCAAAGCGAGCTGGAATTAATGAACGGAACTGTATCCGTGTTATGTGTAGAAGGCAAATGTAACAGTGAGCATCAAATGGATGCCATGCAAATGCTAAAAACAACAGCCGCCCCCTCCCTGGGAAGCGACCACAGGATGCCCCCCCCCCCCCACCACCCCCGCTACACCTGACCACTACACCTAACACAATATCAACACAAGTTGCTCTAATTACCCTCGTTGAGCAACGTGAAAAATATTTTTGTAGCTCGGCGATAGGATAATAACCCTCGGAATGTTTTCATGTTATCCTAAGAAAATATAAAAATAGGGATTGTCATGTAGAGAGGACAATGTGTACTCAGGGCAAGGTGGTTATAATAGAACAACGGAGGCTGGACTATTCTCAAGCCGCCATTCTGGACCATTTGGTTCCGGATTGTTCTTTACCTGTATGAACCCCTTTGTACGTGTAAATGTATGTTCCGGATTGTTCTCTACCTGTATGAACCCCTTTGTACGTGTAAATGTATGTTCCGGATTGTTCTATACCTGTATGAATCCCTTTGTACGCTGTTCTGGATTTTTCTCTACCTGTATGAACCCCTTTGTACATGTAGATATATGTTCCGGATTGTTCTTTCCCTATATGAACCCCTTTGTACGTGTAAATATATGTTCCGGATTGTTCTTTACCTTTGTACGGGTAAATGTATGTTCCGGATTTTTCTTTGCCTGTATGAATCTCTTTGTATGGGTAAATGTATGTTCCGGATTGTTCTCTTCCTGTATGAACCCCTTTGTATGGGTAAATGTATGTTCCGGATTGTTCTCTTCCTGTATGAATCCCTTTGTACGTGTAAATGTATGTTCCGGATTGTTCTCTTCCTGTATGAATCCCTTTGTACGTGTAAATGTATGTTCCGGATTGTTCTCTTCCTGTATGAATCCCTTTGTACGTGTAAATGTATGTTCCGGATTGTTCTTTACCTTTGTACGGGTAAATGTATGTTCCGGATTGTTCTCTACCTGTATAAATCCCTTTGTACGCTGTTCTGGATTTTTCTCTACCTGTATGAATCCCTTTGTATGTGTAGATCTATGTTCCGGATTGTTCTTTTCCTATATGAACCCCTTTGTATGTGTAAATGTATGTTCCGGATTTTTCTTTACCTGTATGAATCCCTTTGTACGCGTAAATATATGTTCCGGATTGTTCTTTACCTATGTACGGGTAAATGTATGTTCCGGATTGTTCTTTACCTTTGTATGGGTAAATGTATGTTCCGGATTGTTCTCTTTCTGTATGAATCCCTTTGTACGTGTAAATGTATGTTCCGGATTGTTCTTTACCTTTGTACGGGTAAATGTATGTTCCGGATTGTTCTCTACCTGTATGAATCCCTTTGTACATGTAAATCTATGTTCCGATTTACAACTAGTGTTGAGCGGAGTTGTTTAGCTCCGCTCAGCATTTAACTCCAGGAGGGAGATTTATCAAACATGGTGTAAAGTGAAACTGGCTCAGTTGCCCCTAGCAACCAATCGGATTCCACCTTTCATTTTCCAAAGAGTCTGTGAGGAATGAAAGGTGGAATCTGATTGGTTGCTAGGGGCAACTGAGACAGTTTCACTTTACATCATGCTTGATAAATCTCCCCCCTAGGTGTCTATAGAAGTTAGATGCTGACCTAGGACTGCCAGGAAAACATGGAGGATGATTTCTAGGACTCTCTAGGGCAGCATCTAACTTCTACAAACATCAGGAGTCAAATGCAGAGCTTTCAGGTTCTAAGAACATTGCCGAACCGGAACAACTCTGCTCAGCTCTATTCACAGTGGAAAGAAGGAAGGAGAGCGCTGCAGGACAGCCTTGGTGGCAGCTTATCTCCTATGAGAGCAATAGATTCCTCATGCTAAATCCAACATGCCCGATGCTTCCCTCTCCCCTGATATATGCCTTTGGTTGAGTTGTAAGGCCACCATGCACGTTAGGCTCTGTTCACACTACCTTTAGAGTCTGTAGGTTTTCTTGGTGGGAAGAACAGCATGGCGCACTATTCTTCCCGTTTGAATTGTGGTCAGCCCAGCAGAACACATTGTAAGCCAATGGGTCCATTGGACAGAGTTGTCGTCCATTGTTCAGTGGGTTTGACATGACTGTGATGGTTTCCGCTGTAATGGGAGACATGATGGCAGTGTGATTGGAGGCTTAAATGGTTGGCGATTCCTGTATGGCTGTTGTTACTCCTTGGATATTGTAACCCCAGAGACGCAACGCAAAGTCAGTACGTTCTCTCCCCCCTCAACTCCCCTCCATCTGCCACTTAGTACTAGAGTCTCTTCAAGGGTATATTATAAAATAAATCACTGGGACCCCTGCCAATCACAAAAAGAGAGGCCAGTGTCCCACCTGGGTGAATGAAACATTGCCTGGAGAAGATGGATGCAGCCCGGGCCTGCGCTGTATCTGTTTTCCAGGCAGTGGTAATCAAATGCTGATTGTTTGGGTTTGTGTAAACCCGAATTTTTGGGCGAGTTCATTTAACTTTAAAGTGTCACTGCTGTTTAAATTTTTTTTTTGCAGAAATCAATAGTCCAGGCGATTTTAAGAAACTTTGTATTTGGGGTTTATTAGCCGAAAAATGCATTTTTATCATGAAAAAGCAGTTTGAAGCTCTCCCCCCTGTCTTCATGGTTGTCTATGGAGAAGGGAGGGGCGGAGGGAGATAATTCACCAAAACAGAACAACAAAGAATTAATTTACAGCTACATCACCTGGCTATCTCCTCTGAGCTCAGCACTGACCTCTCTGACCTCTGAATACCAACTTTAACACAGCTCCCGCGCTGTGTAATCCTTTGTTCTCTTCTCTCTGCTGGCAACTAATCTCCCTCCTCCCCCCTCCCCTCTCCATAGAGCAGACAGTGGCATGTCTGATGCAACAAGACATGACTTCCTGATAATGGGCAGTGAATGAGAGAGAGGGGGGGGGGGGGACCTGGGGAAAGTCTTTTTGAATGCAGATAATGGCACATTTGCCTAATAAACCCAATTACAAAATTTCTTAAAATCACCTGGACTATTGATTTCTGCAAAAAAAAACAAAAAAACGACAGTGACACTTTAAAAGCAATACAAATTTTTCTTTAACAGCCTATAATAAAAAAATAAATAAAAAAATATATATATATAAACTTTTATGTACTCGAGCATACTAAAAACTACTTGACCTTACATCTGCTAAAATGGCAGAAAAATAAGGAAGAACAAACATTTCTCCTAGTCCTATGGGTCAAAGATGTCCTGGTTCTTAAGGGGTTAACATAGAACAAAATCTAAGTTGGAGTATATAAAGCACCATATGAGGCCCTGTCTTTATATACTGTACTCTGCTGTGGAAACTGTGTGTCAGGGCTGATCCCATGGTGGTCTCCTCCGGACAGGGTTTTGCTTACGTTCCTATCTGTTGGTGAATCCCCTGCAGTGGTCTGCTTCCTGTGTTTCCATTATTCACACGCTCTGATATAAGCAGTGGGAGCGGACGGAGGAGGAAGCATGACATGGCGATTAGGAGGAACCCCACCTGCACAGTGTGTAGCTTATATACCGCCATATGAAGATATGACCTGATGCCTGCCTATGGCCCAAATAGCTGACTATTGGCCGGCATCAGGCACATAGCAGAGTATATAAGGGTATATTGATTTTGCTACTATTTATGCCCCTGTTCCATGAACATCTCCATGCACATGCAAATTTCACCTGGTGCAATGAAAGTGGTAAAATCCCTTGGCTTTCTTGTGGCTGGTTATCCAGCGAAAATATTTTTCCTTTAAATCAACTGGTTTCAGAAAGTTATATAGCTTAATAATATACTTCTGTTTAAAAATATCATGTATTCCAGTACTTATCAGCTGCTGTATGTCCTGCATGAAGTGGTGTATTCTTTCCAGTCTGACACAGTGCTCTCTGCTGCCACCTCTGTCCATGTCAGGTACTGTCCAGAGCAGGAAAAGTTTTCTGTAGGGATTTGCTGCTGACATGGACAGAGCACTGTGTCAGACTGGAAAGAATACACCACTTCCTGCGGGACATACAGCAGCTGATAAGTACTGAAATACTTGACATTTTTAAATAGAAGCAATTTACAAATCTATTTAACTTTCTGAAATCAGCTGATACGAAAGAAAAAGATTTTAGCTGGAGCACCCCTTTAAAGGGGTATTCTCATCTCCGCTGATATCCCCGTAAGACTCCTCAGGTTGAATATTTTTACAAATACATTTATTTGGCGAACTTGTCTCCTTCTTCTGATATGCCGCTCTTTCCCTGCTTGTTGACAGCTTGTTGTCTAGGTTACCGACCACCACTGTGCTCTAAAAGCAGTGGTCCGGCTGCTAGCTATAGTTTACATATTTATATATAGTATCCAGCATTTATACACTATTATAGGGGAAGATTTATCCAACATGGTGTAAAGTGAAACTGGCTCAGTTGCCCCTAGCAACCAATCAGATTCCACCTTTCATTTTCCAAAGAGTCTGTGAGGAATGAAAGGTGGAATCTGATTGGTTGCTAGGGGCAACTGAGCCAGTTTCACTTTACACCATGTTTGATAAATCTTCCCCTATATCTCTCTACATCCTAGCTATATATACACCAACTAGACCACTGCTTTTAGAGCAGAGTGGTGGTCGGTAACCTAGACAATGAGCTGTCAACAATGGGAGGGACAGAGCAGCGCATCAAGAGGAGACAAGTTTTCTATATCAATGTCCTAAAAGTATAACTATATCAGTGGAGATGGGAATACTCCTTTGGGGTGCGTTCACACCTACAGGATCTGCAGCAGATCTGCAGCAGATTTGATGCTGTGTTCAGTTATTTAAATGAAATCTGCTGCAGAAAATCAGCTGCAGATCCCGTAGGTGTGAACGCACCATTGATGTTTTTTTGAAATTAGAAAATAGTGAAGCATCCATTATTCTTCTCTCCAAATCTGATAAGCAAAAGGGGCCACAGATGGATCCTCTAAAAACCAGTGTTAGCAGACACTAACCATGCAGATCCTTTTAATTAAAGAGACGTCTCCTCCTAATGTTTCATCCAGCCATATATACTGCAGACCATGCTGCGGCTATGGGGCCCTGGGAGAGAGGGGGCCCATTTCTGTTTGGTCCCTTCCCTTTAGCTCTTAGATAGGGAAACCTCCAGCCCTCCAGCTGTTACAAAACAGCTATTCCCCTATCTAAGAGCTAAAGGGAAGGGACCAAACAAAGCTGGGCCCCCTCTCTCCCAGGGCCCCATAGCCGCAGCATGGTCTGCAGTATATATGGCTGGATGAAACATTGGGAGAAGACGTCTCTTTAATTAAATTATTATAAAGAATCATTATTATTATTATTATTGTTGTTGTTCTTCATAGTAAAGCTATGACACCATTACACTAGAAGGAACCCTGGGATCCGACGAGGCTTTGTCTTGGCGCAGGAGACACATTATTAGCTCATTGTTTTTAATATCAGCAACATGTTTTCTTACAGAAGATATATTGCAATAAATAAAGCGATCAGTCATAGCCACACAAAGATGGAGGCTGAGGGTGAGAAGGGACGCCGCTCCCGTTGTGGAACACTTCACTCTTCACATCCCGACGGCAGAACACGAGCCGCCGGCTCCCTCAGCCTGGATTCATTCATTCCAGCTGCCTGAGTTGGGCGAGAGCTCTCCCCTGTGACGGAAAAGTTAATTTTTGTAAAACTTTTATTCGAACAGCGGATGGAGATTAGGACGGCAGGAAAATCATGGACGCTAGTTCTGCATTTAACCCCTTGCTAACACAACAGTCCAGGTGATCACGTATACTAGTATACAATGCAGAACATTATAAAGCATGGTCCATATCACTATATTCAGGGGATGTATAACGTATACCAGCTGTACATATACTATTATATACAGGAGATACCCAGGTTATAGCAGCTGTACATATACTATTATATACAGGAGATACCTATATTATACCAGCTGTACATATATAATTATATACAGGAGATACTCAGGTTATACCAGCTGTACATATATAATTATATACAGGAGGTACCCAGGTTATAGCAGCTGTGCATATACTATTATATACAGGAGATACCTAGGTTATACCAGCTGTACATATACAATTTTATACAGGAGATACCCACGTTATACCAGCTGTACATATATAATTATATACAGGAGATACCCACGTTATACCAGCTGTACATATATATTATATACAGGAGATACCTAGGTTATACCAGCTGTACATATACAATTTTATACAGGAGTCACACAGGTTATACCATCTGTACATATATAATTATATACAGGAGGTACCCAGGTTATACCAGCTGTACATATATAATTATATACAGGAAATACACAGGTTATACCAACTGTACATATATAATTATATATAAAGGATACCCAGGTTATACCAGCTGTACATATATAAATATATACAAAGGATACCCAGGTTATACCAGCTGTACATATATTATTATATGCTGGAGATCCCCAGGTTATACCAGCTATACATATATAATTATATACAGGAGATACCCAGGTTATACCAGGTGTACCTACATAACTATATACAGAAGATACCCATGTTATACCAGCTGTACATATATAATTAAATACAGGAGATACCCAGGTTATACCAGTTGTACATATATAATTATATACAGGAGATACCCAGGGTATACCAGTTGTACATATATAATTATATACAGGAGATACCCAGGTTATACCAGCTGTACATATATAATTATATACAAAAGGATACCCAGGTTATACCAGCTGTACATATATTATTATATGCAGGAGATCCCAGGTTATACCAGCTGTACATATATAATTATATACAGGAGATACCCAGGTTATACCAGCTGTACATATATAAGTATATACAGGAGATACCCAGGTTATACCAGCTGTACGTATACAATTATATACAGGAGATACCCAGGTTATAGCAGGTGTACCTACATAACTATATACAGAAGATACCCAGGTTATACCAGCTGTACATATATAATTAAATACAGGAGATACCCAGGTTATACCAGTTGTACATATATAATTATATACAGGAGATACCCAGGTTATACCAGCTGTACATATATAATTATATACAGGAGATACCCAGGTTATAGCAGGTGTACCTACATTACTATATACAGAAGATACCCAGGTTATACCAGCTGTACATATATAATTAAATACAGGAGATACCCAGGTTATACCAGCTGTACATATATAATTATATACAGGAGATGCCCAGGTTATAGCAGGTGTACCTACATAACTATATACAGAAGATACCCAGGTTATAACAGCTGTACATATATAATTATATACAGGTGATACCCAGGTTATACCAGCTGTGCATATATAAATATATATAGGAGTCGTCCAGGTTATACCAGCTGTACATATATAGTTATATATAGGAGTTACCCAGGTTATACCAGCTGTACCTATATAATTATGTACAGGAGATACCCAGGTTATACCAGCTGTACATATATAATTATATACAAAAGATACACATGTTACACCAGCTGTATATATTATACAGGAGATACCCAAGTTATACCAGCTGTGCATATACATTATATACAGGCGATACCCAGGTTATACCAGCATGGTCTATATCAACTGATATATCACCTGGGTATTTCCTGTATATATTATATATGTACAGCTGGTATAACCTGGGCATCACCTGTATATAATTATATATGTACAGCTGGTATAACCTGGGGATCTCCTGTATATAATTATATATGTACAGCTGGTATAACCTGGGGATCTCTTGTATATATTTATATATGTACAGCTGGTATAATCTGGGGATCTCCTGCATATAATAATATATGTACAGCTGGTATAACCTGGGTATCCTTTGTATATAATTATATATGTACAGCTGGTATAACCTGTGTATTTCCTGTATATAATTATATATGTACAGCTTTTATAACCTGGGGATCTCCTATATGTAATGATATATTACAGGTGGTATAACCTGGGGATATCCTGTATATAATTATATATGTACAGCTGGTATAACCTGGGGATCTCCTGTATATAATATATATTACAGGTGGTATAACCTGGGGATCTCCTGTATATAATTATATATGTACAGCTGGTATAACCTGGGGATCTCCCATATATAATTATATATGTACAGCTGGTATAACCTGGGTATCTCCTGTATATAATTATATATGTACAGCTGGTATAACCTGGGTATCCTTTGTATATAATTATATATGTACAGCTGGTATAACCTGGGGATCTCTTGTATATAATTATATATGTACAGCTGGTATAACCTGGGGATCTCCTGCATATAATAATATATGTACATCTGGTATAACCTGGGTATCTCCTGTATATAATTATATATGTACAGCTTTTATAACCTGGGGATCTCCTATATGTAATGATATATTACAGGTGGTATAACCTGGGGATATCCTGTATATAATTATATATGTACAGCTGGTATAACCTGGGTATCCTTTGTATATAATTATATATGTACAGCTGGTATAACCTGGGTATCCTTTGTATATAATTATATATGTACAGCTGGTATAACCTGGGTATCTCCTGTATATAATTATATATGTACAGCTGGTATAACCTGGGTATCTCCTGTATATAATTATATATGTACAGCTGGTATAACCTGGGTATCTCCTGTATATAATTATATATGTACAGGTGGTATAACCTGGGTATCTCCTGTATATAATTATATATGTACAGCTGGTATAACCTGGGGATCTCCTGTATATAATTATATATGTACAGCTGGTATAACCTTTTTCAGTTGTCAGCAATAGGTGGTTGTCCAGAATAAGAAACATTATGCTGTTTTTTTTCTTCCAAAAACAGTGCCCCACCTGTCCACAGGTTATGCATGGTATTGCACTGCAGCATAAAGACATTAATATGGAAAAAGAACATTATTTTCACAAAATATAAAGATGACTGCAGCCTGGGATGAGGAGGGGGGTGATGTGGCTGCTGCCAGGACTGTGCGGATTATAACAGCATGGTAACCTGGTGTCCATATCCTGCACAGGGGCCCTAGGGGCCCAGGCTCTGTGCACAGTTCTGGGTGTAGGTGTCTCCTGACTTATCCTGATTTATATGTATGATTGTTGCATCCACTATTCTGATGGTACGCGGATTACAGACAGTGTAGATTGTGTTTCATGTCTTCCCCTAGTGGTGGTACCAAAGTACAGGGCAGGGGTAGGGAACCTTGGCTCTCCAGCTGTTGCAAAACTACAACTCCCATCATGCCTTAGCTTTGGCTGTCCAGGCATGATGGGAGTTGTAGTTTTGCAACAGCTGGAGAGCCAAGGTTCCATACCCCTGGTAGAGGATGTGACCACCTGAAGGCTGCTATATATTGCATGTTGAATTCCTTTAATCCAGAATCTGATGGTCCAGAAGGTCTATTAGTACAACATGTTACCACTTTTCATTGGTTTTCAGTCTAGTCCCTGTTCACACAGTTTTTTTTGCCGATTTTGACAGTCCATCTCAAATCTGCATGCACCTTATTCATTTCTAAAGGAAATCCAAGCCACTGATCACACTTGTGTCCTTTGAGTCTCTGTGTCATGGTACCCCATCCCCCCCCCATGGCCAAGCACTAGTTATAAAACTCTGCATACTTTAAAGGGGTACTCCTGCAAAAAGAAAATCAGATCAACTGGTGTCAGAAAGTTATAAAAATTTGTAAATTGCTTCTATGTAAAAAATCTCCAGTCTTTCAGTACTTATCAGCTGCTATATGTCCTGCAGGAAGTGGTGTATTCTTTCCAGTCTGGAGAACAGGAGAGTGTTTTCTATGGGGATTTGTTACAGCTCTGGACAGTTCCTGACATGGACAGAGGTGGCAGCAGAGAGCACTGTGTCAAACTGGAAAGAAAATACCACTTCATGCAGGACATACAGCAGCTGATAAGTACTGGAAGATTGGGGAATTTTTAATAGAAGTGTGGTATATGCCCCCTGGTGATGTTGTGTTGGAGGAACTGCCACCCACAGAAAGGGGAAATGTCCCAAGGCTATAGTGTATACTGTGTCGGTGCGGGTTGAAGAATCACAGAATCTCTTTATCATAAATAATCTTGGTTTTACGTAAAAGGTACTTGTGTGCAGCAAGTTATCCAGCTTTACTTTGACGAGATAAGTTACACTTGACAGTTCCCTTGATAAAGCACTAGATAAGACACCGGATAGTACAATAACCAGATCTGCAACAGGAATAGAGTGAGGAGAACAGTCGTGCTGACTGAGTAGCGTGTTGAGTGATACAAAAGCAGAGCAGCAGAATGGAGGATGTCGTGAGAGTCTCAACCCAGGTAGTACTGTGCTCTGCCGGGATGTTGGAGGATAATGTAGAAAAAAATACTAAGAAGAAGAAGAGAATACTTGGGAGACCTGTCCTAGAGGGTGACACAAGGCCCAGACCTTGTTACCTGGGACGAGTGGAATGCTGAGGGTTCCCTGCTGACAATCGCGCTGCGAGATAGAGTTCCTAGGCTTATCGCAACTTTGCTCTATCCAGATAAGTTTCTAGCTTACTGCTGTCTGTGGATACTGTCCTGCTCTGCGACGCTAATAGTCCACGGCGTGGGTTGAGGTTGTGTCTGATTTGTCCTCTCCTGAAAGGGGTTTAACCCAGCATAGTGTTGTGTAGAGTTACTGAGAAGAATACTGTTAGCTGTGTCCTGTCTGACGTCCTACCCATACGGGGTTCTGACTAAGTTTTACTGGAGTAGGGGACCTGGCAGAGGGCCAGGGCCCAAAGAGGACCACTGTAGAGAGCTATCTAGCTTGCGTCCTTCCTCTACAATGTCCAACACGAAAGAAATACACACTTCCTCTACCATGTGACCTCCTTCCTCAGCTTATCTAAAGTGTGCTGTGAGTGAGTGAAGAGTGCAATGGAAGAAGTAAGGAGAGAGGTGATAGGAGAGAAGAAGAACAGATTCCTATAGATTCACAGATCCATGTGACATACAAATAAACGACAACCCTTTACACATTTCAGCCGTGCAGTATCTGAATACACATATCTAATACAGTGACATCTAGTGGCGAAACTCACCATCTTTTACACAAGTACAGAAAGGTGTAACCAATAGCAACACCAGTGGTAGGACATCACAGAAGCATATTACAAATTAGTTGATGTGAAAGAAATACATTTGGGGGGAACTACCCCTTTAAAAAGGTATCACAACAATAGAGGAGTGCCACTGTTAGGACCCCAAACTATATGGGGACAGGAGTCCCATCCCCCCAGTTGTGAACAGTAGATCCCAGCTGTAAAAGGGTTAAGAGATTAAGACTAAGTGTATCTCGGCTCCAGCTCCTGGTATCCCAGTATATGATCACAGTATATACAACACCACAAGAGATGTACACTATTCTCTTTATACACCCCATCAAAATACTACTACCCTCATCATACATAGGAACAGTTCCTACTTCAGTACATATCTAAATCATACAGTATACACATTAACCCTTGCATTGCCACAGCTACAAATGCTACCCCAACATACAACCAAGTACCTGCAGGCACATCAAGGGTTACAGAGTATTGGGAATATGTGACTGCAGTATATAGCCAGTATATATATGACTGCAGTATATAGCCAGTATATATATGACTGCAGTATATAGCCAGTATATATGTGACTGCAGTATATAGCACATCCCCTGTGTATAGTCACAGTATACAGTCATACCTTTTGCCTTTATGATTTACAACCTGTGGCCCTCCAGCTGTTGTAAGACTACAACTCCCAGCATGCCTGAGCAGCTACATAAAGTCAGTGCATACTAAGTCTTGTAGTGATTCTAGCCTAATGCTATCCTCCTGCATATAAACTTGTGTAATGACATCATCATCCAGTATCCAGACCATGACATCATCGTATTAATTAACCACTGCAGTGCTAGCCAAGGGTTTCCAGTAAATGAGGAAACAGTGACCCCTGATGTAATCTGATAGCAAAAGCAGATGCTAGGAGTTGTAGTTTTATACTCAGGGATCTCTGTATACTGATCTCATCTGCCATCATGGCAGCCTACTGGATTAACCCCTGCAGTGCCATGGAATGGGTGGATGCTGGGAGGTGTAGTTTAATAACAGATAGTCACAGTCTGGCTGTCTATGTTTGATGGTCCAATCTGCCACCATGGCTTCCCATTCTATTAACCCCTTATCTGCCACCATGGCTTCCCATTCTATTAACCCCTTATCTGCCACCATGGCTTCCCATTCTATTAACCCCTTATCTGCCACCATGGCTTCCCATTCTATTAACCCCTTATCTGCCACCATGGCTTCCCATTCTATTAACCCCTTATCTGCCACCATGGCTTCCCATTCTATTAACCCCTTATCTGCCACCATGGCTTCCCATTCTATTAACCCCTTATCTGCCACCATGGCTTCCCATTCTATTAACCCCTTATCTGCCACCATGGCTTCCCATTCTATTAACCCCTTATCTGCCGCCATGGCTTCCCATCCTATTAACCCCTTATCTGCCGCCATGGCTTCCCATTCTATTAACCCCTTATCTGCCACCATGGCTTCCCATTCTATTAACCCCTTATCTGCCACCATGGCTTCCCATCCTATTAACCCCTTATATGCCACCATGGCTTCCCATTCTATTAACCCCTTATCTGCCACCATGGCTTCCCATCCTATTAACCCCTTATCTGCCGCCATGGCTTCCCATTCTATTAACCCCTTATCTGCCGCCATGGCTTCCCATCCTATTAACCCCTTATCTGCCGCCATGGCTTCCCATTCTATTAACCCCTTATCTGCCAACATTTCCCCCCATCCTATTAACCCCTTATCTGTCATTATTTCCTCAAATCCTATTAATCCATTATCTGCCAACATGTCATCCCATCCTATTAACCCCTTATCTGCCATTATTTCCTCCCATCCTATTAACCCCTTAACTGCCATCATCCCATCTTATCCTATTAACCCCAGCAGTTTCAGGGAAGAGAGATGTTGGGAGTTGTAGTTTAACCACAGCAGGTTGTCTACACAGGAATTCTCCACACAGTGACCTCATCTCCCATCATACCACCACCATCCTATTAACCCCTGCAGTAAAAAGGCAAAGCAAAGTCACAGGTGAAGAGGGTGAGGATGCTGGGAGTTATAGTTGGAGTCACAGGTGGAAGACCCCTGTTTAGTAACTTTATCCCATTCTGTTAACCCCTTCACTGCCAATGCCATGCTACCTGAGACAACAGACCCAAGTACAGAACACTATATCTAATAAATAGGGGGTATTACCCCCAAATCATCTCTGAGCAGCAGGCAGAGCCCCCTCCCTCCCCCAGCACAGGGCACAGCAGCTTCTCATAGGCCCCTGTGTGCGGTGGGAGGGCAGCCCCTCTACTATTGGGTACAGAAAACGCTGCTTTTTATAAGTTCTGCCCTTTTTTTTTTTTGGTAACATAGAGACAAACAAGCAGAGAGGCTGTGAGCCCGGGAGTGGTGATGAGCTCAGGGCATGGGGGCAGCAGACTGGGCACAGGACACCACGTGCTGCTGACACTCACTAGATAAACCGCAGCACTCACACACACTCCTCCAACCCTGCTGCCGCCACCGCTGCTGCGGTTTTTTTTTTCCTTGATGGAGAAATCCTGACAGAACTTCAGAAGAGAAGAAGTTATAATAGAGGAGATCAAAGAAGAAGAAGAAGAAGAAGAGCTGGAGAGAGCAGATAAGATAGAGGGGGCAGGGGACCCTGCGACATTTTACTGACACATCCATGTATATGGGGGGACTCTAGACTAGGAGCTCATTCATATTAATCAGGGACTTTACTACAGTCCGGGGGGGGGGGCGGGGGGGCAGCAGACATAACCCATGTGCATGCTGTTACATTACAGAGAGCCGGACAGCAGCAGGGGACTGTACACACAGCCAGGGCTGCTGGAGATTATAATACATAGGAGCTTATAATAAGGCTGCAGCTGGGACAAGGCGCACACTTGGCGCACAGAAGCCGGCTGAGAGAGTAGACACCTACCGAGCCTGAGCTGCCTGCGACTTCTCCCAGCCAGGACAGAGGGGCTCCGCTAATACAAGGACTGATCTCCAAGCAGGGATCCACTAGTACAAAGACTGATCTCTAAAGGGATCTCATCGGCTGAAGAAGGACAGAAGGATCCGGCAATACATGAACTGACCGATCTCCAGCCAAAGAACAGAGGGATCCACTGATCCATGTACCGATCTCCGGCCAGGTTATTCCAAGGACGGAAAAATCCACCAAGACGTGAACTTCTCTCCAAAGGGATCCTGTAAAATACATGAACTGATCTCCAGACACCATCACTTGATCCAGCAGTAAAAGGATCCCCTGGTCTCCAGCAGAAGGATCACCACTCCATACAGCTCCAGCCTGTACCCCAAGGGATCCCCCATACAGCTCCAGCCTGTACCCCAAGGGATCCCCCATACAGCTCCAGCCTGTACCCCCAGGGATCCCCCATACAGCTCCAGCCTGTACCCCCAGGGATCCCCCATCCAGCACCAGCCTGTACCCCCAGGGATCCCCATCCAGCTCCAGCCTGTACCCCCAGTCACCCAGCAGAAGAGTCCCCCATCCAGCCTGTCCCCCCAGTCACCCAGCAGAGGGGTCCCCCATCCAGCCTGTCACCCAGCAGAGGGGTCCCCCATCCAGCCTGTCACCCAGCAGAGGGGTCCCCCATCCCCTGAGCTCACCACCAGCTGCCATGTACTAGTGCCCCCCTATCCTCTGACATATTGGGGTGCCCTCTCCTCTCCCCCTCCTCGCCCTGACAATAACCCCCGGCTGTTGTGATGCGTATTCCCGTAGATCCCAGCACCAGCCGGAGGTTCAGCCCGCCCTCCAGCAGCCTGCAGCCCGGCAAGATGAGCGACGTGAGCCCGGTGCCCGGCGGGCCGCAGCAGCCCCAGCCCCCGGCCCCGCAGCAGCAGCAGCAGGAAGCGGCGCTCCCGGTGCCCAGGCTCCGGCCGCACGACAACCGCACCATGGTGGAGATCATCGCCGACCACCCGGCCGAGCTGGTGCGGACTGACAGCCCCAACTTCCTGTGCTCAGTGCTGCCCTCCCACTGGCGCTGCAACAAGACGCTGCCCGTCGCCTTCAAGGTGGGTGCTGCATGTGTGTGCATGGGACGGGGCACTAACCCTCCCGCTGGGCCCAAGAGCTAACACTCTACTGCAGCCGCTTATAGGTTCTATTAGTGACTGGTGGTTATATGTGCGGCTCCTGCTCCCTGTCCCTGCCTCTTCTCCTCTGCTCCTTATACTCTGTCTAGAATAGAAGCTGGGATGTATATGCTGTAAGATTGCCATGTATTCCTTTATTTCATTTATTTATATTTATTATTAATTAGTATTTTATTTATTTATTATACAGTAACATTATAGATACATTAAAATTCCAATAGCCTGATATAGCTATAATGCTAACATATAATCACATAACAGTCTGATATAGCTATAATACACACTAACGTATAATAACAGTCTGATATAGCTATAATACACACTAACGTATAATAACAGTCTGATATAGCTATAATACACACTAACATATAATAAAAGCCTGATATAGCTATATTACACACTAGCATATAATAATATAACAGCCTGATATAGCTATAATACTAACATATAATCACATAACAGCCTGATATAGCTATAATACACACTAGCATACAACAGTCTGATATAGCTATAATACACACTATCATATAATCACATAACAGCCTGATATAGCTATAATACACACTACCATATAATAATATAACAGTCTGATATAGTTATAATACACACTAACATATAATATAACAGCCTGATATAGCTATAATACACACTGACATATAATATAACAGTCTGATATAGTTATAATACACACTAACATATAATATAACAGTCTGATATAGCTATAATACACACTATCTTATAATAATATAAGTCTGATATAGTTATAATACACACTAACATATAATATAACAGTCTGATATAGCTATAATACACACTAACATCCTGATGTGGTAAGCTATAGTGATAATACCCTGAGATACCTATTCTATCTGTTACTAACAACCCAGTATAATGCACACATCCTGATACATACTGTAATGCTGACTGACAGCGGAGGATATTACTATGTATATTTATTTATATATATATTTATATATTCCCTCTGCTCAGTGCAGGTAAATATATTATATTCCTCATTACATAGGGATACATCTATAGAAATCAATCTATCTATCTATCTATCTATCTATCTCCTATCTATCTATCTCCTATCTATCTATCTATCTATCTATCTATCTATCTATCTATATCATCTATCTATCTATTATCTATCTATCTTCTATCTATCTATCTATCTATCCATCTATCTCCTATCTATCTATCTATCTATCTATCTATCTATCTATCTATCTATCTATCTCCTATATCTATCTATCTATCTATCTATCTATCCATCTATCTATCTCCTATCTATCTATCTATCTATCTATCTATCTATCTATCTATCTATCTATCTATTATCTATCTATTTATTTATTTATCTGTCTATCTCCTATCTATCTATCTATCTATCTATAATCTATCTATCTATCTATCTATCTATCTCCTATCTATCTATCTATCTATCTATCTATCTATCTATTATCTATCTCCTATCTATCTATCTATCTATCTATCTATCTATCTATCTATCTATCTATCTCCTATCTATCTATAATCTATCTATCTATCTATCTATCTATCTATCTATCTATCTATCTATCAATCATCTATCTATCTCCTATCTATCTATATATCTATCTATCTCCTATCTATCTATCTATCTATCTATCTATCTATCTATCTATCTATCTATCTCCTATCTATCTATCTCCTATCTATCTCCTATCTATCTATCTATCTATCTATTTATCTATCTATTATCTATCTATCTATCTATCTCCTATCTATCTATCTATCTATCTATCTATCTATCTATCTATCATCTATCGCCTGTCTATCTATCTATCTATCTATCTATCTATCTATCTACCTATCTATCTCCTATCTATCTATCTATCTATCTATCTATCTATCTATCTATCTATCATCTATCTATCTATCTATCTATCTCCTATCTATCTATCTATCTATCTATCTATCTATCTATCTATCTCCTATCTATCTATCTATCTATCTATCTATCTATCTATCTATCTATCTATCTATCTATCTATCTATCTCTCCATCCATCACCCATCTCTCCCTTGGCTCTGGCAGTGCACTAGTTAATCCCGCTTGTCTGTGTCTTCCTGCTTTATGATTGGAGCCAAGTATTTTAATTTACAGTAAATATCCCCTGAGGGGTTTCTGCATTGACTCAGCGATGCAGCAGAATGTTTCTCCAGGGGGCAGATGTAAAACGCTACATTTATTCCTGCAACAAACTAACAGGATGGAAATTTCTATGGAGGAAAATAGAACTTTAGCATAAGTGCATTGGGACATAGACACACACTGTCCAGGATGCCTCCACCTCCATAGCTTATCCTATATCCTATATCCTATATCATACATCATGCCTTCTGCATAGACTGGGGAATATTAGTACCAGGGACAGAGAAGCGGAAGGTTTATCATGTGATCCCAGCTGGGAATGGGAGTGAGAGGACAGTTTCCGGTCTATGTCCATAACCATTCATTCTTTATACTAAAAAAAAAAAAAAGTCCAAAATTTTCCATTCCTTTTAATGTATGCGACCACATTAAAAGGAATAATTATTAAATAAAATTAATTAATAAAAATAAATAAAAAGAAACATTTAATTCAGTTCAGATGTAAAATTTGAACAATAACTTAAACTACATTTAAAAAAAAAATATATAAATTTTATATATATATTTACATCTGATTGTTATCGTTTGAGCACATTTGGATTCTATGAGTGGTGATTGATCAGTTTGATCAGTCGGTGTGTCAGTTATTGATAACAATAATATAAATATCTAAATAATAAATACAATAACATTTCGTATTTGTAACTATTATTGTATACAGGATGTAGCAGGCATGGTAAGCACAGTAGTTACAGCAGCCGCTGCCTCCTCTATTTACTCACTAACAACCTGGAAGTTTTAGTTTAATATTCAAAATTGAAATGAACATAAATAAATAAATAAATTAGAATTTTTTTTTAGTTTCTGCTAAATAATTCATGTGAGCGGGTGTTTGTGGGCAGCGGTTACAGGGGGATTATTTATTAAGGCCTGGCTACTGTAGCAGTGGCAAACTACCAGCCTGGAAGACAAGGACTCCCTTCTACGCAGCCTCAGTAGCTTCTGAGAATTCACACTTCAACCTATAGAGGACAGAAAAGACTGACAAATGTCATTTTTGTCCTTAAATTACTGAGTGTTTTTTTTTTTCTAGATTTTTTTAAACTTTTTTTTCTAGTTTTCACTTTTCTCGTTGTAGTGTTAACTATACAGTCCAGTCTACTATTAATGAAGATTAAATTTAAATTCAAAATATATTGTAAAAAATAAACAAATGACAATGTAATAAAAAATGCTGTAGTTGTTGTTAGCTCCTAAATAATTACTTTTTAAAGGATATATATATATATATATATATATATATATATATATATATATATATATATATTACACCCACAGTACATTTATTCTTCAAAGGAAACTGACTTTTTTTTGCTATGTTGAATATATATATTTAGTTTATGTTACATATATATATATATATATATATATATATATATATATATATATGTATATATATATATAACAAATATAGATATATATAGATAGATAGATATATCATAGGGCAGGTGCAATATTTTATTGCTTCTATCTTTTTTTTGTTTAGTTTTTTCACCTTCTAAAAGGCCCATGACATGCATTATATGTAACAGTTGTTGTACAGAAATCCAATTTGTTATTAGGCCAGGAGTAGAAAAAAACAGAAAATAAAATATTGTGTTCATACAGTTCGCTCCCATAATCCAATATTCTCTTGATTTTTTGAAATTACAGTTTTTTTTTATTTCATTGACTATTTCACACAGTTTTCTATCCAAGTTCCCTTTTAAGTGACTTTACTTGATATATAACATTCTAAATCTCACAGATTTTATTTTTTTTAGATCTTTTATTAGTCTGTAATCAACCCCTCCAAGTATTTGTTTATTAGGAGTTTTCCCCTTGCCATCCTATCCACACAAAACCAGATACATTACAGTATGCCGATTTTTACTATTATTATATCATCATTTTGGCTATTTATTTTTATGACTGTTATTTTTTACACTTTATACTGTTTTACATAATTTTGTTTAAAACGTCAAATGTAAAATAGGAGAAAAACTACACGTTAATAATAATAAGGCTTTTATTGAAAAATCCATCTGTAAGGACATGTACTATAATTAATGGGCCCAGAAGTGTAAGTTTACATCTGGCTGGTGACTCTGTCCCCACGCTATACATAGACTTGTTCATTTTGGTCACCAACATTATGAAATTTGAGGACAGTCCGTAAAAATAGGGACCTTATTGGCTGTAAAAAAAATAGATGAATATTTTTGGAGGTGTTAGAGCAGGTTGTTGTCATCTGAAGCTATGGGCAGAATTATCATTGAGTTAATTTTGGGTTTTCTCGGCCATGAATATTTTTTATTTTTCACTAAATTGTCCAGTCATCTGACCACACAGCAAAGTTTCTAAGCTTGATAGCACGTTAGAGTCTTTCATACCTCTCTACTCCATGTATAACCGTAGTATTATTTGAAATTTTTGAAAATATTGCCGAATTTGGGATCTTATCAGGTTACTTTCTTGACTTTTTTTAGGGCCCAACATAGACTCTAACTGCAAAAAGTTAGGGGCCCGCAGGTAACTTTTTGAATTATTGGCTTCTAGGATTTGTTCAAACCCCAATGTGGTTGACTGGTAAGAGAAGATGGTAGAGATTGGCTGCAAACCTTAGATCACCTCTGCAACTTTTTGGTTTTGCGGCTTTGTTTTGTGGGTAGAGAGTTGGAAGATGTCCCGATGAGCCTGGCTGATGGGAGGATAGAGGGTTAATTTGTAGATATTCTAGGTATGATATGTATTGTATGGTTGTGGTTGTGGTCGATAAGTGAACATTTGCACCTTAGAGAAGCGAAATTTGTAAAAAGTCTATTCAGCAAACTGTGATTATTGCGGCCTATAAGACAATGGAGGCTGAAGATCCCTATGTCAACATCCATTGTCTTATATGGCTCCTACAGAACAATAATCAGATATTTGCTCATCCCTTATAGAAAAATGCAGTCAACTTTACAATATATAAACAAAGAAATGGAATATAATAATAATAATAATATTTATTTGTATAGCCAGCGCCAACAGATTCCGCAGTATACTAGTCTAATAAATAACGAAATAAATAATAAATAATGAAATAAATAATTTCTTTGTAATTAACACAATAGTTACATCTAACTGGATGATAAAATCCAGATCCACAATTTTGCACTTCATTAAAAATACATGCACATGTATGCAAAACCCTAGAGAGAGGACCACCCAAACAATAAGGGACCACCCAACAATCTTTTATAGGGTGGTCCCTTAAAACAGGGCGGGGGAAGCTTAGGCTCTCTAGTAGTTACAAAACTACAATTCCCATCATGCCTGGACAGCCTTCAGTGGCAAAACTACAACCCCCATCATGCCCTGATGTTCTATTCAGCAATTACAAACCTCAAGGAGTGAACACACCCTTAGCTATCTAGCAATTATAACCATTAGAACAGTGTCCCCCAACCTGTGGCCTTCCAGCTGTTGCAAAACTACAATGATGGGAGTTGTAGTAATGTAACAGCTAGAGAGCCCTGGGTTGGAGAACACTCCATTCAGAGTCTATGAGCACAGGAGGTACACTCATTCTTCAGCTGTCAGGGAATGATGGGAGTGTGTAGTTCTGCAAGGGCTGAAGGGCCACAGGTTGGGAAGCACTGAATTTAGGGGTGACTTATAGGCACTTAAGCCCATCCTAAATATGGTCACCATGGCTCTAATCTACTGTTTCCCAACCTATGGCTCTTTAGCTGTTGCACAACTACAACTCCCATCATGCCCTCAAAGAAGGTGAAGACCTCCAGAGGTCATAGGGCCTTGGGCTCTACCAGAATGGGATCTCTATGACGTCCAATGCAGTGTTAGCCAATCTCTGTAGCTGTTGTAAAACTACAACTCCCATCATGCAGTGTAGTATTTCATGATGGGAATTATAGTGTTGCAGCCGGTTGGGGCACTCTGCTCTAATGGGTCACATTTCTACCTAACCAAGGTTGTGTTCACACATGGTTCAGTTTTAACTGCAATAATTGAATAGGGGCTCTATAGACCAGGTGTAAGGAACCTTGGCTCTCCAGTGGTTGCAAAACTACAACTCCCATCATGCCTGGACAGCCAAAGCTTAAGCTTTAGGACCCCCACCCATATTGTGAACAGACACCCCTTGACTTCCATTCTGCAAACCAAGACCCCCCACTTATAGCAGACTTGTGCACATGGATGCAGCTTGCTTCACTGAAGTTTGTAGAATTTCTGGAGTTTCCACCCCTGAGGTTTGCCCTTGTCTAAGGTGGGAATACCCCTTTAGGGTGCGTTCACACCTACAGGATCTGCAGCTGATTTTCTGCAGCAGATTTCAGTTAAATAACTGAACACAGCATCAGATTTGATGCTGTGTTCAGTTATTTAACTGAAATCTGCTGCAGAAAATCAGCTGCAGATCCTGTAGGTGTGAACGCACCATTAAGATGTAACATGGGTTTTCCCGCAGACTTTGCTGCATCTTAACTGTAGATCTCATACATTACAGGCATCAGCTACACATGGCAGAATCAGAATTTTTCCACTATGTGTGAATTGTATTTGATATACCCCATACTGTATTGCACCAGGATGTGCTGCAGAGCTGTGGTGCAGAATCTGGATGGCAGACACCCTGCAGCTGCATTCACCCCCAATAGCTACATAAAAATCTGCACTGTCTAGGGATTCAATGAGAGCTAAAGGAGGCCAAGATAACCTACATAGACTAACAACAAAGCCTAAGAGAGTGTGGTGTGTGTGTGAGGAGGGTGGCGGCCCACACATAACCAGGGGATGTCACACAAGTGTTAGATCAGGTTCCAGAATAGCATCTAGGATGGATGAGTTGGAGTGGTGTGAATGGAAATTATGCCACCTATCTACTATACTTGTATATGCTGCTCATAGTATGACTGTAGGGGTGTGTGCAGCTTCTACATGTGCAAGGATCTATCCAGAAATATATGTATCTGTGGAAAGGAAGAGAATCTCATGGGAAATACTGACAGATAGATAGATAGATAGATAGATAGATAGATAGATAGATAGATAGATAGATAGTAGATAGATAGATAAAGCAGAGTAACAGCCGCACATCCAGATCCAGAGCGGTGGGTGCTGTGCAGTGAAAGTCCTATGGCGTAGGATCCCCAATGTAGAAACGGCAAGAGACCGCAACACACCGAAGTAATCTTGCTTGATAATGATTCTGGATTGAATCGAAACGTTGTATGTACCTTGATGATGGAATAAACACTATTCACCTTTACTTCGGTGTGCTGCGGTCTCTTGCCGTTTCTAGATAGAAAGATAGATAGATAGATAGATAGATAGATAGATAGATAATAGATAGGCGATAGATAATAGATAGATAGATAGATAGATAGGAGATAGATAGATAGATAGATAGATAGATAGATAGATAGATAGATAGAGGATAGATAGATAGATAGAAGATAGATAGATAGATAGGAGATAGATAGATAGATAGGTTGAGATTAAATCAAAAGAACAACAGGGAGCGCCCTAATAGGTTTCTATCAGCAATATATACACACAGGAGCATTTTCTTTATCGTTCTCGCTTGTTTTTAGGTGACTACATGAATCTTTTGTTGGAGTTGCCCTATATAATAAATCTGTAATGCATCCCTATGTGCACAGTCATCAGGTTTTAGGCTGTGATCATATGTGGCTACACGTTTACCTGTTTAGGTCCGTAAAGAAAGAGGGGATTGGGGCAGTTTGAGCTGGGCCCCCACATGTACCCCACAGGAGCTGCTGTAGTCACTAAGACGGTGTTTGCACCCTTGAGTTTTTTAACTTCAGTGAGAAGACTAAACTTTTTCTATATTTGCTCTTAAATCTGATCTCAGAGTGCTCGAGCCTTCCTGGAAAATGATACGTACATGTTATCATGATTCTCGGAAATGGTGCTTTTTAGTTTTGCTCATGAGATATTACGCTTGACTCGTTTTAGGCATTTTATATTTATATAATGTCTACCCAGGGTTATCTAATGACGACAGAGACTAGGACATGTCCTATATGCCCGATCGGTGAGGATCCAACAATTGGGACCCCCCCCAATAATTTTTTTTACTGGTTGCTGCATGGTGGATCCATTATAATCAATAAGCCCCTCATTATTTGGGTTAAAATAAACATAATAAATGTAATGTAGATAAACTTAACCTTAAAGGGGTATTCCGTTTACACATTCTTTATATATCTTTGTAATATAACATTATTATACAAAAATAGATAAATAAAAACATAGATTTACATTTATACATTGACTGACAGCAGAAAGGGGCAACACTGCCACCAATGGCTGCATATTGTACTGCAGGACTGCACAATCCCTGATCCTACTACTAATACTAATACACTACTAACACTACTACTAAGCTTCTCCTGATGTGTACGCTAATGTTTATTACATTTAGAATAGACATTAGAGTTGAGAAAGCATATGTCCACCTACAAATATTAATCTACAGTTTACATATATAGTAATACAAACATTTAGTTGTTTTGTAACTATGTTAAATTATTTACCTTGTACCGTTTCTGGATTGCAGCTTGTGTTATACTTCAGAGCTGCAATCACTATTCTGCAGGCCTTTTCCAGTCTTAGCTTGTTCATAGTTAGCACCAGGCGTTGTATAGTAATCTCAGCAGACCCAGACTACCTCACCCTGCACACAGATCCAGTGCAGGACAATGGACGGATATACCACAGATCCAGTGCAGGACAATGGACGGATATACCACAGATCCAGTGCAGGACAATGGACGGATATACCACAGATCCAGTACAGGACAATGGACGAATATACCACAGATTCAGTGCAGGACAGTGGACAGATATACCACAGATTCAGTGCAGGTGCATAGATAAAAATACAGATAATTTATTTCCATGTATAAAATTCATCAGGAAAAAAAAAAAGTGACACGTTTCAAGCATGCATAATGGTCCTAGCCATGGCCTAAGGTATAACTCAGGGCATTATGCATGCTCCAAACACATTACGTTCTCTGTTTCCTGTGAGGTCTGCTGAAATCTATAGCATCTATATTTTTGAAGGGCCCTATTAGATGCCTGATCCTGCAAGGTAGGCGAGGGCTGATCTTGTTGATCAGCATTGGGGTACTAACCTTTACACAGCTCGAGCATCAGACAGGGCGAGCATTTATTCATCTGACAGCCAATCGCCAGCTGTAATAAATAGCCTTATCAGATGGTAATGTAACAAGCTTACAAGACTGAAACAAGTAATGTTATGTATGTACACAGGGACCCCACCAGCAGAATAGTGAGTGCAGCTCTGGAGAATAATACAGGATATAACTCAGAATCAGTACATGATAAGTAATGTAATGTATGTACACAGTGACCCCACCAGCAGAATAGTGAGTGCAGCTCTGGAGTATAATATAGGATGTAACTCAGGATCAGTACAGGATAAGTAATGTAATGTATGTACACAGTGACTCCACCAGCAGAATAGTGAGTGCAGCTCTGGAGAATAATACAGGATATAACTCAGGATCAGTACAGGATAAGTAATGTAATGTATGTACACAGTGACCCCAGCAGCAGAATAGTGAGTGCAGCTCTGGAGTATAATATAGGCTGTAACTCAGGATCAGTACAGGATAAGTAATGTAATGTATGTACACAGTGACCCCACCAGCAGAATAGTGAGTGCAGCTCTGGAGTTTAAGGCTATGTTAACACAACGTCACAACGTCAAAATTAAAGAAAAGGCATTTAATTTTGATATTTAAAAAAACGCCCGTTTTTGCCTCGATTTAACTGACTGCAATGGCAATGCATTGAAGTCAATGGGAAGAGGGACGTCCAATGCGCACAATGTATTGAATAATGGACGTTTTTACCACGAACGTCAAAATAATGAACATGATCATTCTTTTCGGACGTCTTTTGCAAACAGCAGACGTTTTTTATTAGTTGTTCACACACAGGTTTTCTTTTGTCACCATTCTTTCTCAGTTTTTACTATTAAATTCAATGGACTTTTCAATTAAGCCGCATCCAAAGGCCAATTAGTTACAGCAAACTAAGCCGTCATTGCACTAAGTGGAGGCCAGGCTGCTAAATGACGTCCTTTATAGACTCGGACGTAATTTTAAACAGAGCTGAAAAAATGTTGTGTGAACATAGCCTAATACAGACTGCATTAAATAAAAGTAAATTTAAATTCATATACTAAAAAAAAATCTAGAAAATGAGACGACATTATATTTCTGGGAGGTTTAATGTTGTCTATAGGTTTCTGTGTTGTAAGATCTGTAGAAGGCTTGTCTGCAATGGAACTATAACTCCCCTCATCCATTCCCTACATCCCCCATGACTGCATCTCATTAATGGTCCACACTGGTATTTACACAGGTGGTTGCACTAGGAGAGGTGCCCGATGGCTCTGTGGTCACCGTCATGGCGGGGAACGATGAAAACTACTCTGCTGAACTCAGGAATGCTTCTGCCGTCATGAAAAATCAAGTGGCGAGGTTTAACGACCTGAGATTTGTGGGCAGGAGCGGAAGAGGTAGGTTCCCTGCTTCTGAAATTGAAAATCTTGTGGCTCAAACCCTTTTTCCGTCTTATAGGGCACCAGCGTGTTGCTGCTGTCCGTCTCTATAGATACATAACATACGACTACCAGTTCCTCATTGATAAAAGAAGTTTCTGCTTTTCATGTCTCGGAGCTCATTCATTGCCATATGCCTTGTAGGCATGCTGGGAATTGTAGTTTTGCAACAGCTGGAGGGCCAAAGTTTTCCTGTTCCTGCTCCAGACTCAGATATGATCACTTGAAGTTGTAGGCCCGAAACCTAAATGGAGAATCCGATGACATCATGTCACATTCCGAATTCTGTCAGGTGCAGTGATGTTATATCTTTCCCATAGGCTGAGAAATGATCACTTGAATTTGTAGGCCCCAAGTGTGAATAGAGATTCTGATGGCATCATGTCACATGTGACATGTGACATAACATCCATACCTCCCAACCGTCCCGGATTTCGCGGGACAGTCCCGTTTTCGGGGTTCTGTCCCGCGGTCCCGGAACGGCCCCCCGTGTCCCGCAATATATGTGGTCCCAGCGAAAAAAACAATAAACCAGTAACTCACCTGTCCTCCGGTCCCAGCAGCTCCTCTCCCGGCAGAGCGCGCACTCCCGTCATCCTCCGGGGCGGGCAGCGGGGTACAGAGTCACTGACTGTACCGGAAGTAATTCATATAGAGGCTGCAGGTCACTTCCGGCTCAGTCAGTGTCTCTGTACCCCGCTGTCCGCCCCGGAGGATGACAGGAGTGCGCGCTCTGCCGGGAGAGGAGCAGCTGGGACCGGCAGACAGGTGAGTTACTGTTTTTTTCCGCTGGGGCCACACTAATGGGGGGATTGGCTACTCTGTGGGGCGCTATATGGGGCATTGGCTACTATGTGGGGCACTATATGGGGGATTGGCTACTATGTGGGGCACTATATGGGGGATTGGCTACTATGTGGGGCATATATGGGGGATTGGCTACTATGTGGGGCATATATGGGGGATTGGCTACTATGTGGGGCATATATGGGGGCATTGGCTACTATGTGGGCACTCTATGGGGGTTTGGCTACTATGTGGGGCACTCTATGGGGGATTGGCTACTATGTGGGGCACTATATGGAGGGATTGGCTACTATGTGGGGCACTATATGGGGGGATTGGCTACTATGTGGGCACTATATGGGGGATTGGCTACTATGTGGGGCACTATATGGGGGCATTGGCTACTATGTGGGGCACTATATGGGGGATTGGATAATATGTGGGGCACTATATGGGGGCATTAGCTACTATGTGGGGCACTATGTGGGGATTGGCTACTATGTGGGGCACTGTATGGGGGGATTGGCTACTATGTGGGGCACTATATGGGGGGATTGGCTACTATGTGGGCACTATATGGGGGGATTGGCTACTATGTGGGGCACTATATGGGGGGATTGGCTACTATGTGGGGTACTATATGGGGATTGGCTACTATGTGGGGCACTATATGGGGGCATTGGCTACTATGTGGGGCACTATATGGGGGCATTGGCTACTATGTGGGGCACTATATGGGGGCATTGGATACTATGTCGGGGATTGGATTCTATGTGGGGCACTATGTGGGGGATTGGATACTATGTGGGGCATATATGGGGGCATTGGATACTATGTGGGGCACTATAATGGGGGATTGGATACTATATAGGGCATTTTTTGGGGGATTGGATACTATATAGGGCACTATTCAGTCAGCAGCATGTGGTGACTGTAGGGGAGTGGCTATGGAGGGTTGCTATGGGGGCGTGGCTATGGAGGGTCGCTATGGGGGCGTGGCTATGGAGGGTCGCTATGGGGGCGTGGCTATGGGGACCGCAGCGCACATGTCCCTCTTTGCTCTTTGCAAAAGTTGGGAGGTATGTAACATCATGTCACATTCTGAAACTTATCAGGTTAAGTGATGTCATATCATTCCTTTAGGCTGAGATATGATCATTGTAGTTGTAGGCCGGAGCCTGAATAGAGATGAGGTTAAGTGATGTCATATCTTTCCCCTTGGCTGGGATATAATAACTTTAATAGGGCCAATACATGAATAGTGATTCTGATGACATCATGTTGCCAGGTGCAGTGATGTCACAGAGCTTAAAACAGTGGGCATATACTTCATCAAAACTGCCTTTGTTCCCCATAGCAACCAATTACAGCGCAGCTTCCATTTTACCAAAGCCATTTGGGAAAAGAAAACTGAGCAGCGATCGGTTGCTATGGGCATATCAGACAGATATGATACACTTGGGTTTAGTCTCCATGGTAACCCGGGACACATGATGTTATCAGAATTTCTCAGTAGTGCAGCCTCAGGTTTTAGGCCTGTAACTTCAAGTGATCATATCTCAGCCTAGAAAATAATCTATAGTAAAACTATTTTCACATTTTTATGTATACTATAGCCCCTTTATATGTTTTCTTCTGGTCTCCCTTCTTTAGGTATATAGTTTTTTATCTGTATATAGTATATATATAATGAAGCACTCCAGGTTGGGGGTCCATATCATGCTCACTCACTATCACTAGTCTTCAGCGCCATCTTTTTTATTTTCAGCAAAAGTGCATCTATGTGTTTCATTACAGTAGCTAGGTCATGTGTTCACCCTTCTGACCCATAGAAAATTATAGTGCTTAACATGTCACTGAAAGCGGTCTGTCCTGCGTCAGCTCACTTCCTGTGAACTACAGGATGACATCATCACCTATCAGATCTCCCTTTACAGATCCCTAGCCTCTTCCCATTCAGCCGCTGTTGCTATCGCTATCGAATCAGGTTATATAGTAATTACACACTTCCCCCCAAGGTTTTGTTCACACATTGCATTTTTGTTGCCTTTAGAAGGTCGCCTTTTTGAAGGTAAGGAGGAGTATTGCTTCAATGTGACCTGGACATCAACTGGCATCAGTGACCTTTGGTCATGAAGGGGTTAATGCGTATCAGGCCTCTATGGATATATTCACTTGATGGATTTTTCCATTGCGGAATACATGGCAGACATGGTTTGGCTGCAGAGTGAAGGCCAGGCTCCTTATCCCGTATCTCGGACCTTGACTACACTTAGTAATGTGCAGCAGACATTAAGAGATTAGAAAGAATAGTTATTTGTATGAAGCGCATCCCGTCACCCCTCCTGAGATCACAATTGGGGCATATTGTACAACCCCATGATGAATCGGAGGTGCCCTGCAAATCTTTATACAGTCCTAATGTAATGGGGTCAGAGAAAACATTTTCCTAGAATCATACATATAAAAACTCGTACACTACTGTGCATACATCTCTGGGATAGTATCACACATTACAGCTTAGATACAACAGCTTTCCTGATGAAAAACCTTTATATGACATCCTTAAAATTACATGATGTGTAATGTAGCGCTGTGTGATCCTTAATAGGGTATCACAAATGATAGACCTAGATACACAGCTCAGAAGACATTATCACACATGATAGGATTAGATACACCAGATCATCAGACACTATCACACATGACTGGATTAGATACACCATATGAGAAGACAGTATCAAACATGATAGGACTAGATACACCATATGAGAGGAGAGTATCACACATGATAGGACTAGATACACCAGATCAGAAGACAGTATCACACATGATTTGATTAGATACCGCATATGAGAAGACAGTATCAAACATGATAGGACTAGATACACCAGATCAGAAGACAGTATCACACATGATAGTATTAGATACACCAGATCATCAGACACTATTACACATGATTGGATTAGATACACCATATGAGAAGACAGTATCACTCATGATAGGACTAGATACAGCAGATCAGAAGACAGTATCACACATGATAGTATTAGATACACCAGATTAGCAGACACTATTACACATGATTGGATTAGATACACCATATGAGAAGACAGTATCACTCATGATAGGACTAGATACACCAGATCAGAAAACAGTATCACACATGATAGGATTAGATAAACCAATTCAGCAAACAGTATCACACATCATAGGATTAGATACACCAGATCAGCAGAGAGTATCACACATGATCAGATTAGATACACCAAATCAGCAGACATGACACATGAATTGATTAAAGGGGTTGTCCAGCAAAAAAATTTTTTTCTTTCAAATCAACTGGTGTCAGAAAGTTATATAGATGTGTAATTTACTTCTATTACAAATTCTCAAGTCTTCCCGTACTTATTAGCTGCTGTATGTCCTGCAGGAAATGTTTATTTTTTCAGTCTGACACAGTGCTCTCTGCTGACATCTCTGGCCGAGACAGTCTCAGTTCTCTATAAATCCCCATAGAAAACCTCTCCTACTCAGGACAGTTCCTGTCTCGGCCAGAGATGTCAGCAAAGAGTACTGTGTCAGACTGAAAAGAAAACAAAATTTCCTGCAGGACATACAGCAGCTGATAAGTATGGGAATACTTAAGAATTTTTAATAGAAGTAAATTACAAACCTATATAACTTTCTGACACCAATTGATTTGAAAGAAAAAGTTTTTAGCTGGAGTACCCCTTTAAGGCTTAGATACAGGAACTCAGAATAATAAGCTGAGATACAGTGGCTTAATGCCACACATAATAGGCTTGTATACATGGCTCAGCGAATGTTATTATACACAGTAGGTTTAGATACCTTAGTTTATAACAGACAGCATCACATGTGATGCTTAGATATATTCACTCAGTAGAGAGTACCACTATGCAAGGCTTAGATACAACACCCATGATATCATTAGATGCCGTAGCTCTTCAGAAAGCATCACAGATAAGATGCTTACACACACTGGTTAGTAGATAGTACCACATATGAAAGCTTCAGCAGACAGTATCACACATGCAAAGCTTAGATACATCAATTTCGGCTGTGTAATGATGCGTTTACACAGAGAGATTTATCTGACAGATTTTTGAAGCCAAAACCAGGAATGGATCTAACAAGACAAGAAATCTCAGTCTTTCCTTTATGACCTGTTCTCTGTTTATAGTCTGTTCCTGGCTTTGGCTTCACAAATCTGTCAGATAAATCTCTCTGTGTAAACGCACCCTTAGACATCATTAATTTAAATACACTAACACACCAGACCATATCACACATTATAAGCTTAGATACAGTGTCTCAGTTGTGTCACACATGTTAATATGTTAGGCTTAGATACAAAAGCTCAGCACAGTATGATACAGCATACTATCACGCTTATTTTACTGTGAAATCTTACAATGTTACATCATAGGCTGTAAACGCTGTAGTGTTCTGCGGGAGCGTATCACACCTGATAAGCTTAGATACACCATCTTAGCAGCAGGGCCCAATTGGATACAGATGCTTGACTAAGCCATCATATACACAGCGGATCTAGTGAAGTAGCTCTTACAGACTGACGCGTCCCATTATAACGCCGCCGTGACCTGTGACCTATGGAAGTTATAACGCACAAGGCGAGCGCGCTTCTCGCCGGGACGTATGAGGCCAATTTATCCGAGTGACTTAAAAGAAAAACAAAGGATGTTCTCCTTATTACCATCCAGACCCGGGGCCTTGGCCGCATCCCAAGGAGTCATCTTAATATTTAAAAAGGAGGGAAAAGGAGCCGAGGCGGCAGCTCGCGGGGTGTTCACGGATGGGAGATGAAGAAAGCCGCGTCTGATGGGGGGTAATTATGTCCACACAGAAGTGACCCCCTCCCTCCCCTCCATCACGTCTGTGATCTTAGAGGAGAAAGAACAGGGCTTTTTAGCTTTCCCTTTGAAGCAGGCAGGAGTTAGAGGAAGATTCCTCCTGTGTCGGAGACATGGGCCCGTACTTGTCTGCGTATACTTCACTGCACATCTTACACGACAAGGAGCCCCCGGAGCTTCCCTCTAGATCCTCTGCTCTTCTGTCATTGATCATGTCATAGAAGATTTACAAAATTCTTCTACTTAAAAATTTCCAGTCTTCCAGTACTTATCAGCTGCTGTATGTCCTGCAGGAAGTAGTGTATTCTTTCCGGTCTGCACAGTGCTCTCCGCTGCCACCTCTGTCCATGTCAGGAACTGTCCAGAGCAGTAGCAAATCCTCATAAAAAAAAACTCTTTTGCTCTGGACACTTCCTGACATGGACAGAGGTGGTAGCAGAGAGCACTGTATCAGAGTGGAAAGAATACAACACTTCCTGCAGGACATACAGCAGCTGATAAATACTGGAAGAATGGAGATTTTTAAACTGAAGTAAATTACAAATCTATATATCTTTCTGACGACAGTTTGACAGAAAGATTGAAAGATTTGAAAAACAGGGGGGGAGATTTACCAAACATGGTGTAAAGTGAAACTGGCTCAGTTGCCCCTAACAACCAATCAGATTCCATCTTTCATTTTCCAAAGAGTCTGTGAGGAATGAAAAGTGGAATCTGATTGGTTGCTAGGGGCAACTGAGCCAGTTTCACTTTACACCATGTTTGATAAATCTCCACCATGGTTTACTTCTTCCAACAGCACCGCACCTGTCCTTTGCTTGTGTTCATTATTGCAACTCCATATTGAGCTGCAGAACCAAACAGAGGACAAAGAGATTGCTATGTTTCTGTAGTCTTGGATAACGCCTTTAAGACTGGATGTCTATATGTGAGTCTGATACAGCTAATGGCAGTGCTAATTTAAACCCCTGTTACACAGGGCGACTGGTGGGAGCAAGCGAGCGTCGGGCTGTCAGGTCAGCGCTCGCTTGCTCCTCGTTTCCCGTGAGGAGCAGCGGGAGCCCATAGGAGATAGTGGTGGTCTGCTGCCGACGCTCCATGTAATAGGGGCAACAGATTGTTGCTATCCTAGTTGTTAGTCTTTCAACATGTTGAAAGACAATAAAAGACGACGATCAGCTGACATTATGCATGTTGGCTGATTGTTGCCTTTTATTTCTCAAAGCGATTATCGTCCGTAATGGGCAATAACTAACCAAATATGGCCAATAACAGCTTTGTGTAACAGGGCCTTTATACTTGAAATCTGATTCAATGGTGTCTTAAAGAGGCTATCTGGGTCTAGAAAAACATAGCAGTTTTATTCCAAAAACAGTGCCACCCCTGTCCTCAGGTTGTATTTGGTATTACAATTTGGCTTCATTCACTTCAATGGAACTGAGCTGCAAAACCCACACCAGAACTGAGGACAAGAGGGGTGCTGTTTCTACACTCTTTGTGAATGTAACTAATTGTTTGCTATACTAACATAAGGCAACATGAGAAATATAAAACCCATTTCCCGCGACTGGCCTCAGGACCCCCTCCGGGATCTCCGATGCTGGCATGTCATGACCCGGCTCATGGACTGGCCGCTCAGCCAATCGGTGACTGGGGCGGGATGCGCCCCAGTCACTGATTGGCTGAGCAGCCAGTCCATCAGGCATTTTTCTTCCGGGCGGGTCCCTAGGGCAGTCCCGCCGCTCACTGCAGGCACGGGGAGAGGTACTCCTGATTAGGGATGGTCCATTCAAACCTGAACTCTTGGCAATGATTCTCGCTGTCTTCCACCTCCGTGGAGAGGGTGGATACAGCCGGAGGACCGCCTGGAAAACTGGGATACAACCATAGCCATAGGCTGTATGCCAGTTTTCCAGGCGGTCCTCAGGCTGTATCCACCCTCTCCACGGAGGTGGAAAACAGTGGGAATCAGAAGCCGAGAGTTCAGGTTCGTACGAACCTGAACCTCGGCAGGTTCGGACCATCCCTACTCCTGATCAAATTCTCCCCTGCTAGCTGCCAGATTTTAAAAACGGACGGACTTCTCCTTTAACTCTAGTCAAAAGGAGAACTGATTTTCATTGAGGAGACCCAGTGCAATGCTTCATGGGAAAATATTATGCAAATTAGAGAGGTTCTTTGCATGCAGTATAGACAACTAACAATTCTTGCCACTAGTCACAGATATACTGCCGTTTTAGTTGTCCCTCCATGTGTGATTTTGTTTCATCCATGGCGATGATACATTATTCACAGTGATGTCACCGCTGCGGTGATGTGATGTCACCATGAACGAAACCTCAATGTGGAGGGAGAGTGGGAGCGGCGTGGGATGCAGATTACATTATTAGTGCATCGGGCAAAGTTTGATATTTTTAAACCAAGATTGATAGATTATAAAGCTCCTATTAATAGTAGCATGCGGCTATTGGCATAGACTATTATAGCCTGAAACGCGTGGGATTCATGTACTAATAATAGGAGCGGTAATGTGCTGGACACTGACACTAGACCCAGCAGGAAGCATCCCCATAGATCAGTTAGGGACTGGTGACGGTTTGTTGAGTCACTGCTTCCCGCCTACACCTTCCTCTCCTAAAACAGTTTGCAGAAGTCGCTCACACAGGAAAAACCGTCATATATATCAACAGATTACAACCGTCAGGCCTCCTGGCGTGCAGTCCCTTACTGACATGTAGCCAGACGCTGAGGGATCCAGGCTCATCATCACATAGTATTTTCCCACTGAGCGAGCAAATGGACAGGGAGTGGAGGAAGCGCGGGTGCTCTGTGTCAGTAAGGTTACTGACGGTACAATCATAACCCATCAGGGGGACAATGTCAGTCATGTCTAGGGTTTGTCAGTCACATCTTGGGTTTGTCAGTAACGTCTATAGTTTGTCAGTCACGTCTAGGGTTTTTCAGTCACATCTAAGGCTTGTCAGTCACGTCTAGGGTTTGTCAGTCACATCTAAGGCTTGTCAGTCACATTTTGAGTTTGTCAGTCACGTCTATAGTTTGTCAGTCACATCTAAGGCTTGTCAGTCACATCTTGGGTTTGTCAGTCACGTCTATAGTTTGTCAGTCACGTCTATGGTTTGTCAGTCATGTTTAAGGCTTGTCAGTCACATCTAGGGTTTGTCAGTCATGACTAGGGTTTGTCAGTCACGTCTAGGGTTTGTCAGTCAAGTCTATAGTTTGTCAGTCACATCTAAGGCTTGTCAGTCACATCTTGGGTTTGTCAGTCACGTCTATAGTTTGTCAGTCACATCTATGGTTTGTCAGTCATGTTTAAGGCTTGTCAGTCACATCTAGGGTTTGTCAGTCATGACTAGGGTTTGTCAGTCACGTCTAGGGTTTGTCAGTCACGTTTAAGGCTTGTCAGTCACATCTAGGGTTTGTCAGTCATGACTAGGGTTTGTCAGTCACGTCTAGGGTTTGTCAGTCACGTTTAAGGTTTGTTAGTCACGTCTATTGTTTGTCAGTCACGTCTATGGTTTTTCAGTCACGTTTAAGGCTTGTCAGTCACATCTAGGGTTTGTCAGTCACGTCTAGGGTTTGTCAGTCAAGTCTAGGGTTTGTCAGTCACGTCTATGGTTTGTCAGTCACGTTTAAGGTTTGTTAGTCACGTCTATTGTTTGTCAGTCACGTCTATGATTTGTCAGTCACGTTTAAGGCTTGTCAGTCACATCTAGGGTTTGTCAGTCATGGTTAAGGCTTGTCAGTCACATCTAGGGTTTGTCAGTCACGTCTAGGGTTTGTCAGTCATGTTTAAGGCTTGTCAGTCACATCTTTTGTTTGTAAGTAGAGTCTATAGTTTGTCAGTCACGTTTAGGGCTTGTCAGTCACATCTAAGGCTTGTCAGTCACGTCTAGGGTTTGTCAGTCACATCTAAGGCTTGTCAGTCACATTTTGAGTTTGTCAGTCACGTCTATAGTTTGTCAGTCACATCTAAGGCTTGTCAGTCACATCTTGGGTTTGTCAGTCACGTCTATGGTTTGTCAGTCACGTCTATAGTTTGTCAGTCACGTCTATGGTTTGTCAGTCACGTCTATGCTTTGTCAGTCATGTTTAAGGCTTGTCAGTCACATCTAGGGTTTGTCAGTCATGACTAGGGTTTGTCAGTCACGTCTAGGGTTTGTCAGTCACATCTAGGGTTTGTCAGTCACGTCTAGGGTTTGTCAGTCACGTTTAAGGCTTGTCAGTCACGTCTAGGGTTTGTCAGTCACGTTTAAGGCTTGTCAGTCACATCTAGGGTTTGTCAGTCACGACTAGGGTTTGTCAGTCACATCTAGGGTTTGTCAGTCACGTCTAGGGTTTGTCAGTCATGTCTATGGTTTGTCAGTCACGTTTAAGGTTTGTTAGTCACGTCTATTGTTTGTCAGTCACGTTTATGGTTTCTCAGTAACGTTTAAGGCTTGTCAGTCACGTCTATGGTTTGTCAGTCACGTCTATGGTTTCTCAGTAACGTTTAAGGCTTGTCAGTCACGTCTATGGTTTGTCAGTCACGTCTATGGTTTCTCAGTAACGTTTAAGGCTTGTCAGTCACGTCTAGGGTTTGTCAGTCACGTCTATGGTTTGTCAGTCACGGTTAAGGCTTGTCAGTCATATCTAGGGTTTGTCAGTCACATCTAGGGTTTGTCAGTCATGACTAGGGTTTGTCAGTCACGTCTAGGGTTTGTCAGTCACATCTAGGGTTTGTCAGTCACGTCTATTGTCAGTCATATCTAGGGTTTGTCAGTCACGTCTAGGGTTTGTCAGTCACGTTTAAGGCTTGTCAGTCACATCTAGGGTTTGTCAGTCATGGTTAAGGCTTGTCAGTCACATCTAGGGTTTGTCAGTCACGTCTAGGGTTTGTCAGTCACGTCTATGGTTTGTCAGTCATGTTTAAGGCTTGTCAGTCACATCTTGGGTTTGTCAGTAACATCTATAGTTTGTCAGTCACGTCTAGGGTTTGTCAGTCACATCTAAGGCTTGTCAGTCATGTCTAGGGTTTGTCAGTCACATCTAAGGCTTGTTAGTCACATTTTGAGTTTGTCAGTCACGTCTATAGTTTGTCAGTCACATCTAAGGCTTGTCAGTCACATCTTGGGTTTGTCAGTCACGTCTATGGTTTGTCAGTCACGTCTATAGTTTGTCAGTCACGTCTATGGTTTGTCAGTCACGTTTATGGTTTGTCAGTCATGTTTAAGGCTTGTCAGTCACATCTAGGGTTTGTCAGTCATGACTAGGGTTTGTCAGTCACGTCTAGGGTTTGTCAGTCACATCTAGGGTTTGTCAGTCACGTCTAGGGTTTGTCAGTCACGTTTAAGGCTTGTCAGTCACGTCTAGGGTTTGTCAGTCACGTTTAAGGCTTGTCAGTCACATCTAGGGTTTGTCAGTCACGACTAGGGTTTGTCAGTCACATCTAGGGTTTGTCAGTCACGTCTAGGGTTTGTCAGTCACGTCTATGGTTTGTCAGTCACGTTTAAGGTTTGTTAGTCACGTCTATTGTTTGTCAGTCACGTCTATGGTTTCTCAGTCACGTTTAAGGCTTGTCAGTCACATCTAGGGTTTGTCAGTCACGTCTATGGTTTGTCAGTCACGTTTAAGGTTTGTTAGTCACGTCTATTGTTTGTCAGTCACGTCTATGGTTTCTCAGTCACGTTTAAGGCTTGTCAGTCACGTCTATGGTTTGTCAGTCATGTTTAAGGCTTGTCAGTCATATCTAGGGTTTTTTCAGTCACGTCTAGGGTTTGTCAGTCATGTTTATGGTTTGTCAGTCACGTTTAAGGCTTGTCAGTCACATCTAGGGTTTGTCAGTCATGTTTAAGGCTTGTCAGTCACATCTAGGGTTTGTCAGTCACGTCTATGGTTTGTCAGTCATGTTTAAGGCTTGTCAGTCACATCTAGGGTTTGTCAGTCACATCTACGGTTTGTCAGTCACGTCTAGGGTTTGTCAGTCACGTCTAAGGCTTGTCAGTCACATCTAGGGTTTGTCAGTCACGTCTAGGGTTTGTCAGTCACGTCTATGGTTTGTCAGTCACATTTAAGGTTTGTCAGTCACGTCTATTGTTTGTCAGTCACGTCTATGGCTTGTCAGTCACGTCTATGGTTTGTCAGTCACGTTTAAGGCTTGTCAGTCACATCTAGGCTTTGTCAGTCACGTCTAGGTTTTGTCAGTCACGTCTAAAGCCCCTATTCCACGGGTCGTTTAAAGGAGCAATATCGTTCGTATTCGGCCGCTATCGGCCGCTACGAATGATATTCGTCCCGTGGAATAGAGTGCAACGATCAGCCGACATCGTTCATATCGGCTGATCGTTGCAGTCGCTTGTTTTTCAACATGTTAAAAAACAAGCGACTGATATAGCAGCGATCTGCTGCCGTCGCTCCGTTGAATAGGAGCGTCGGCAGCAGATGCTGCTATATCCTATGGGCTGCCCGGACGATCAGCGATCCTCCGAGCAGCCCCTGAGCTGGGAACGACTCGTGGAATAGGGGCATAAGGCTTGTCAGTCACATCTAAGGTTTGTCAGTCACATCTAGGGTTTGTCAGTCACGTCTATGGTTTGTCAGTCACGTTTAAGGCTTGTCAGTTACGTCTAGTGTTTGTCAGACATGTTTAAGGCTTGTCAGTCACATCTAGGGTTTGTCAGTCACGTCTAGGGTTTGTCAATCACGTCTAGGGTTTGTCAGTCACGTCTAGGGTTTGTCAGTCACGTCTATAGTTTGTCGGTCACGTCTAGGGTTTGTCAGTCACATCTAGGGTTTGTCAGTCATGTCTATGGTTTGTCAGTCATGTTTAAGGTTTGTCAGTCATGTCTATAGTTTGTCAGTCACGTCTAGGGTTTGTCAGTCACGTCTAAGGCTTGTCAGTCACATCTAGGGTTTGTCAGTCATGTCTGGGGTTTGTCAGTCACATCTATGGTTTGTCAGTCACGTTTAAGGTTTGTCAGTCACGTCTATTGTTTGTCAGTCATGTCTATGGTTTGTCAGTCACATTTAAGGCTTGTCAGTCACGTCTAGGGTTTGTCAGTCACGTCTAGGGTTTGTCAGTCACGTCTAAGGCTTGTCAGTCACATCTAAGGTATGTCAGTCACGTCTAGGGTTCGTCAGTCACGTCTATGGTTTGTCAGTCACGTTTAAGGTTTGTCAGTCACGTCTATAGTTTGTCAGTCACGTCTATGGTTTGTCAGTCACGTCTAGGGTTTGTCAGTCACGTTTACGGCTTGTCAGTCACATCTAGGGTTTGTCAGTCACGTCTCGGGTTTGTCAGTCACGTCTCGGGTTTGTCAGTCACGTCTATGGTTTGTCAGTCACGTTTAAGGCTTGTCAGTCACATCTAGGCTTTGTCAGTCATGACTAGGGTTTGTTAGTCACATTTAAGGCTTGTCAGTCACGTCTATAGTTTGTCAGTCACGTTTAAGGCTTGTCAGTCACATCTAGGCTTTGTCAGTCATGACTAGGGTTTGTTAGTCACATTTAAGGCTTGTCAGTCACGTCTATAGTTTGTCAGTCACGTTTAAGGCTTGTCAGTCACATATAGGGTTTGTCAGTCACATATAGGGTTTGTCAGTCACGACCAGGGTTTGTTAGTCACGTCTAGAGTTTGTCAGTCACGTCTAAGGCTTGTCAGTCACATCTAAGGTATGTCAGTCACGTCTAGGGTTCGTCAGTCACGTCTATGGTTTGTCAGTCACGTTTAAGGTTTGTCAGTCACGTCTATAGTTTGTCAGTCACGTCTATGGTTTGTCAGTCACGTCTAGGGTTTGTCAGTCACGTTTACGGCTTGTCAGTCACATCTAGGGTTTGTCAGTCACGTCTCGGGTTTGTCAGTCACGTCTCGGGTTTGTCAGTCACGTCTATGGTTTGTCAGTCACGTTTAAGGCTTGTCAGTCACATCTAGGCTTTGTCAGTCATGACTAGGGTTTGTTAGTCACATTTAAGGCTTGTCAGTCACGTCTATAGTTTGTCAGTCACGTTTAAGGCTTGTCAGTCACATATAGGGTTTGTCAGTCACATATAGGGTTTGTCAGTCACGACCAGGGTTTGTTAGTCACGTCTAGAGTTTGTCAGTCACATCTAAGGCTTGTCAGTCACATCTAGGGTTTGTCAGTCACATCTAAGGCTTGTCAGTCACATCTAGGGTTTGTCATTCATAACTAGGGTTTGTCAGTCACGTCTATGTCTTCAACTGCAGTAGTTTAAAGTAAATCTCTAAACCCTGATCGCTTTATAAGCTTATGGCATTGTTGGATAGATATCAATGACAGCATTGTTGCCTGAGTCCGTGTTTTTATTTTCATAAAAAACACCTTTATTTCAGCTGTGAATGGTGTCATAGAGGCGGAGCCTATTATTCTCTGGGCCCTAGTACCGCTACACCTCACTGTGCTGTATGTGTACATGACTGATTATTCAGGGGGGCGGGCATACAGCACAGTAAGCCTTGGCTGCGCTAAGGCCCAGAAAATCATATGCTCCGCCTCTTTGACACCTTTCCCAGCCCAAATAATGACTTCTTTTATGAAAATAAAAGCACGGCAGTGCAGTACTGCACTGTGTAAGAGCACCCTCACAATGTAATCTCATTCTCATGTCATATCTGAAAACCATAACATAGAAGCGTTACTTTACTCTGACCATAGAGATGCTCAGTCAACGCGCCAATTCGGCTCTGCTGTACTGTTGTGTAATACTGTATACACTGGTATATAGGAATACGTTACCATTTTTTTAACACCATAACCTCTTTTCTCCTGCAGGAAAGAGCTTTACATTGACCATTACAGTCTTTACTAATCCACCTCAAGTCGCCACCTACCATCGAGCCATAAAAGTGACAGTGGACGGGCCGAGGGAACCAAGACGTAAGTTCCCTATCTATATACCGTATCAAAAAGATTTGTGTGACTTTATCAGCTTTGCTTATTTTAATCACTATTTCTTTACACGTCTGCTTGCTGTCAGTGAATGGATTGTTTTTAAATTCATTTTTTACATTCAGAGTCTGAAAACCAGTCTTAGGCTATGTTCACACAACTTATTTTTTACGAAAAGGACGACCATTGTTTTCAATTAAAACAACGGCCGTTCTTGTCATAGAGAAATGTGTTGCAATGACTTCAATGCAAACAGCAGCCGTTGTTGAAAATAATTGACTTGTCAGTTATTTCTGGCTGTTGGGCATTGATTTCAGTGTAGTTTTCAGTGCAACAACGGCCGTTGTCTTATCTTGTGTGAACATAGCCTCAGAGTTGAAGGTAAAAAAAAATAGCTTTCAGATCACCTGGTGCCAGAAAGTTATACAGGTTTGTAAATTACTTCTATTTAAAAATCTCAAGCTTTCCAGTACTTATCAGCTTCTGTATATCCTGCAGGAAGTGGTGTATTCTCTCCAGTCTGACACAGTGCTCTCTGCTGCCACCTCTGTCCATGTCAGGAACTGTCCAGAGCAGCAGTAAAACACCAAAGATAACCTCTCCTGCTCCGGACAGTTCCTGACATGGACAGAGGTGGCAGCAGAGAGCACTGTATCAGACTGGAAAGAATACACCACTTCCTGCAGCACATACAGCAGCTGATAAGTACTAGAAGACTTGAGATGTTTAAATAGAAGTAATTTACAAATCTATATAACTTTCTGTCACCAGTTGATTTAAAAGCTTTTTTTTTTTTTTTTTTTACCACAGCATCCCTTTAATTTATTGCACACACTCCAGTGTAGGGATCCTTTGTGATCTATGCTGTGTCAGAGATGTAAATTGTGCAGATGACCCCCAATGACTTATAATGGGTCCATTAGCTCCTATGGCAGAATCAGCATAGAACAATGGTGCAGCACTATTCTATCAGGTTCTGTTATAAACATACAACAGTCTTTCCATTCACCGACAGCAGTAAGAGATCTTGGAAATGATGAAGAAGTGAACCAACAAGTATGGTCAAAACTGTTATAATGAATCGAGTAGAAAATGTCCGAAAACAATGAACAGCACCATGTTTGTATGTAGGCTGTGTCTGGTATTGCAGCTTGTATATTAACAGATAGATCATGGCGCTGTTTCCGGAAAGGAATAAAAGAACCTTTAATAAATCCTCCTGTTAGAAGGGTCCTGTAATGATAAGCAGATCATAGAGTGTCTCACTATGATGGTAACCTGTCAGAAAGTGTTCAGTTTCCCTACAGTGCCACCACAGGAGAAATAAGGTATTGCACAGTGTTCATTAAAAAAATAAATAAATAATGGTCTGCCTGACATACTGGGTTCTGTGGAAGAAAGAGATATTCTTTGTGGCAGCCCATTAAAGGGGGAATTCAGCAAAAAAAAAAAAAAAAAAAATCTCAAATCAACTGGGGCCAGAAAGTGCCAGAGATTTGTAATTTACCTCTATTAAAAAATCTTCAGTCTTCCAGTACTTATCAGCTGCTGTATGTCCTACAGGATGTGGTGTATTCTTTCCAGTCTGACACAGTGCTCTCTGCTGCCATCTCTGTCCATGTCAGGAACTGTCCAGAGTGGTAGTGAATCCTCTCCTGCTCTGGACAGTTTCTGACTTAGACAGAGGTGGCAGCAGAGAGCACTGTGTCAGATTGGAGAGAATACACCACTTCCTGCAGGACATACAGCGGCTGATAAGTACTGGAAGACTGATGATTTTTTATTAGAGGTAAATTACAAATTTGAAAGAATTTTTTGTTTTCTTTTGGCTGAACTACCCCTTTAGTGGATGAGCCCCCCCAATTTCTTGTACCCTCTACAATCCTGTAATGCGGAGCGTGACTATGACGTAAATACAGTCTGAATTATTCTGGGACACCTCAGCCGTACTGCGTAGAACTCTGCAGCTTGGCATTGCGGTAGATTTGTAGACATCACCCGGACTTGTTAATAATGTCACATTCACGGTAATTGGCCGATAGCGGAAATAATCGTTTCATCTGTAGAACGAGGGGCAATTACCACGGTTGGATGCAGCTAAATGGACCTGATTTCCTCCCATTCGTCTGGTGATGTCACTGACACAATGCAGCCTCTGTGCGGGCACCAGATAGCAGATTACCCGCTCCTTAAGGTCGAATGCCCAGATTCAGGCGAGAAATATTTATATTCTGCTGATAAGACGGGAGAATGTTATGAAACACGATGATTTATGGCAGACAGATTAATCGGAAGAAGACGTTTCAGTTCTCAGTGTTTGCCAACAAGTTGTGAAGACGCAGATAGGACAAGCTAAGCCACGGCTCGGGAAGTTCCGTGTCTGGGATTTGTGGAACTACAAGTGCCAGGATGCTTTGATGAATAGAAAAAGTGCTCATTGATCCCAGGGTTCAAACCTGCTTCCTTCCAGCTGTTGCAAAAGTATAATTTCCATCATTTCTGGACAGCCAAGAGTGTGGCATGATGGGAGTTGTAGTTTTTCAACAGATGAAGGGATGCAGGTTTGAGACCTGTGAGAGAATAGATGGGGAACCCATGGACCTCCAGCTGTTACAAAACTCCAATTCCCATCATGCCTGGACAGCCTTTGGCTGTCCAGGCATGATGGGAATTGGAGTTTTGTAACAGCTGGAGGGCCGAAGGTTCCTCATCCCTGATTTAAAGTAATCCCTTCAGTTGTACATTGCTAAGTACTATTAGAGCAGTGGAAATTAAGAGGCTACCTCAGGTTGGCCACATGTCCCCGCCCCCTTGTACAAGTGCTGCAAGATTAGCAAACAAGTGTGTGTGGTGGTGGGGTAGTTATCAAGGGTCCTGACGACCATTTCTAATATAAAGGTACAGGACCAGGGGACTGGTGCCATCCTGGCTATGGAAGGGACAGGGCTAGGGAGGGGGAAATTGAACCAGAATACAGAAGTGACCTCCATTCTGAAGTTTCCCTTTTATGTTAGAGGCCGGCTTTACCATTGCGGTTTGTGAGCCATAGTTTTCATTAAAGGGTATGTTCAGCAAAAAGTAAAAAAATAAAATAAAAAATAGAGAATAGAAATTAGCGTAACTGTAGAATCAGACTACACACCATTTGTTTGTAGTCTGTTACCATGGAGACTCGTAGGTCTGTATAGGAACCATAGTTTTTCTTTTTAGCAAAACTATTTGTAGAACTTTTTCTTATTTTAGATGTATTGAATAAGTAATGTTTTTACAAATCTGGCCAGAGGTATCTGGACCTTATCTCCTATACACAGGGTACGGGATATGTGTATGATCATTGGGGATCTGACCGAGAAATGGGGTCGCGAGGATCGTCCATCATGCCTGCACATTTTTACTCCATTGTCTATAGGATTATCCTAATAGCACAGCAGCCCCATGGACACTGAATGAAGTGCCAGTGCATATGTGTGACCGCTGCTCCATTCTGACCAAAGACTCAGGATCATGAAGATCGCTGGGGGTCCCAGCAGTCAGATCCCCTGGGATCACATACTTATGTGCTCTCATGTTGTTGGGACAGTATACAGCTATAAGTTATATATACTAGAAACACTTATTGTTCATTACATTCATTGTGCTCACAAAGAATAGAAAATCCCTTAAAGAATATGAATTCAAAGATCCAGAAAACCAGAAGAGAAACAGTCCGGGACCAGCAAACTATTTTTATCTTGACATACAGGGAAAAAAAAACTAACTCCCTGGACATATACATCTCGGATGAGAAAGAGGAGAGACCGGATTTCAGATTGCTTCCCGATGACATAAAAACAAGGGGGGAGCCCGGGGGGATGGGAGGGGGGGCGGCTGTGGGATGTTTCACACAGCAGATTACCAGTAGTGTCAGACGTCATAAATACAGATGTTAAATTCACTTCCTGTGGAGTCATTCGAGACCCCTTTTAACATGGGATTGCTATTTGATAAGTAGGTTCATTCCTATATTTATAGAGAGTGACATGATCCAGTCATCACAGTAAGGGGTTTACAGGTGCAGTGCCACTCTTGTTTATAAAAATTTGTAATGCACTGCAGGTTTGGATAAACCCTTTAAGTCTTCATCTTAGGATGAAGTTGCTGCATAGGTTTATGTACAGTATAATTGTAGACCACCAGTGGTGAAAAGTGGTTTTGCAAGTTAAAGAAACATATGCAGCACCTAAGGGGCAGGGCATGATGCAGAGATACTCTCATTGGTGTTCTTTGAATCCGCCCCCGAGGTCTTGCATTAGGCTTACGACAGTACTGCTTTTTGTAATATCCTTTGACACTTCATTCAAAGTAGTCAAAAGTTAAGATTGCACCAGGTCTTAGCCCTGAGACCCTCCGAGCTGAGTTATAGACAGGGAAAGCAGGTGTGCACTTTACTCCCCCATGCCTCCTCCACCTAATTTGCCAGATGGCAGGAGTCAGGCTCCATAGACTTATAATGCTATCAACCGTCAGTTGTATCAGGTGTCTAAAGTTATTAGAAATGACAGTACTGCTTTAAGAAAATCGCTTGGTTATTATTGTCTTCTTTTACTGTCCCTTTTGTTAAAGGGTCTGCTAAAAATAAGTTTGTCACAGCTGTAAGAACTGCGTAAACTGAATATATAACTATTGTGTCCGACATATTAAAGGTCGCCCTATCATACCTGCTGCCGAGATCTCCATCAACCAGTTGTAAACCTGACAGCAAATGTTCACTTTCCCTGCAGCGCCACCACAGGGGAGATAAAGTATTACACAGATCCTATTCAATTTAATTATCTGTTTAGAAGTGGACGTGTTGGGTCCTCCAGATGCTTTTGCAGCTGCTTTCCTGATTGATGAGGGTCCTGTGTATATGGCAGCCCCTCTCTATTAACCTACAGTTCAGTGATAGGGTAGGCCGGGAAGATGTTTTTCTCATCTCTGGAAATGATTCCAATAATAAATGTACATTTAATTTCCTAATAAAAAAGCTTCACCCCTGGTTTCCATTAAAGAGTAATTCTACCCTTATTCTCTTTATATATGGCTATAGGGATTTTATTTACATAGGACCTAAATGTAATTTCATTTAAATCTATATAAGCGGGTCAGGAGGAAGAATTGCTAACCCAAAGGGGGCCCACAGTCAGTGTTATAGAGGGTTCATGGGGGCCCACAGTCAGTGTTATAGAGGGTACATGGGGGTCTAAAGCCAGTGTTATAGAGGGTACATGGGGGCCCACAGTCAGTGTTATAGAGGGTTCATGGGGGCCCACAGTCAGTGTTATAGAGGGTACATGGGGGCCCACAGTCAGTGTTATAGAGGGTACATGGGGGCCCGCAGTCAGTGTTATAGAGGGTACATGGGGGCCCACAGTCAGTGTTATAGAGGGCACATGGGGGCCCACAGTCAGTGTTATAGAGGGTACATGGGGGCCCACAGTCAGTGTTATAGAGGGTACATCGGGGCCCACAGTCAGTGTTATAGAGGGTACATGGGGGCCCACAGTCAGTGTTATAGAGGGTACATGGGGGCCCACAGTCGGTGTTATAGAGGGTACATGGGGGCCCACAGTCAGTGTTATAGAGGGTACATGGGGGCCCACAGTCGGTGTTATAGAGGGTACATGGGCGCCCACAGTCGGTGTTATAGAGGGTACATGGGGGCCCAAAGCCGGTGTTAGAGATGGTACCTGGGGGCCCACAGCCAGTGTTATAGATGATACATGGGGATCCACAGCCAATGTTATAGATGATACATGGGGATCCACAGCCAATGTTATAGATGGTACATGGGGGTCCACAGCCAATGTTATAGATGGTACATGGGGGCCCAAAACCAGTGTTATAGATGGTACATGGGGGCCCAAAACCAGTGTTATAGATGGTACATGGGGGCCCAAAGCCTGTGTTATAGATGGTACATGGGGACCCAAAGACAATGTTATAGAGGGTACATGGGGGCCCAAAGCCACTGTTATACATGGTACATGCTCCTGCATATAACAGCCATAGTGCAGTATATAGTGATGTGCGTGCGGCAGTGGCTCAGCGTGCGCTCTCTGTCCTCTCGTCATCCAGTCTGCTAGTTCTTTTCGGTGACTGTCAGGAGCTAGGCTTGTGGCCAAGCAGGAAATGACACATCAAGAGGCATTTTTATTGAGCAACCTTCTGAGGAAACTGATGCAAGGATACAAAGGCTGTTTACACATTCCAGGGCTGCAGGCAGGCAGCATGGCGGAGCTATTCCTATGTCCCTGACCCCACAGTCCTGTCCAGTGTCCTCACCGACCGCATTATCTATATAATATACAGAGCAGTCATGGAGGAGACATACAGTATATGGAATTAAGAAGTAGTAAGTGATCATGTTCTAGGACCCTAAGTGTCAACACGTCACTATCCTGTACCCCAAGTGTCAGCGTGTCATTATCCTGTACCCCAAGTGTCAGCGTGTCATTATCCTGTACCCCAAGTGTCAGCGTGTCATTATCCTGTACCCTAAGTGTCAGCGTGTCATTATTCTGTACCCCAAGTGTCAGTATCCTGTACCACAAGTATCAGTGTGTCATTATCCTGTACCCCAAGTGTCAGTGTGTCATTATCCTGTACCCCAAATGTCAGCGTGTCATTGTCTTGTACCCCAAGTGTCATTGTATTGTACCCCAAGTGTCAGCGTGTCGCTATCCAGTACCCCAAGTGTCAGCGTATCACTATCCTGTACCCCAAGTGTCAGCGTGTCGCTATCCAGTACCCCAAGTGTCAGCGTATCACTATCCTGTACCCCAAGTGTCAGCGTGTCATTATCCTGTACCCCAAGTGTCAGCGTATCACTATCCTGTACCCCAAGTGTCAGCGTGTCATTATCCTGTACCCTAAGTGTCAGCGTGTCATTATCCTGTACCCCAAGTGTCACTATTCTGTACCCCAAGTGTCAGCATATCATTGTCCTGCACCCCAAGTGTCATTATCCTGTACCCCAACTGTCAGCGTGTCAGTATGATGTACCCCAAGTGTCATCCTGTTCCCCAAGTATCAGCATGTAATTATCCTGTATCCCAAGTGTCAGTATGTCATTATCCTGTACCCCAAGTATCAGCGTATCACTATCCTGTACCCCTTGTGTCATTATCCTGTACCCCAAGTGTCAGTGTATCACTATCCTGTACCCCAAGTATCAGCGTATCATTATCCTGTACCCCAAGTATCAGCGTATAATTATCCTATACCCCAAGTATCAGCGTATCACTATCCTGTACCCCAAGTATCAGCGTAACATTATCCTGTACCCCAAGTGTCAGCGTGTCACTATCCTGTACCCCAAGTGTCAGCGTGTCCTTATCCTGTACCCCAAGTGTCAGTGTTACTATCCTGTACCCCAAGTGTCAGCGTGTCATTATCCTGTACCCCAAGTGTCAGCGTGTCACTATTGTGTACCCCAAGTGTCAGCGTGTCATTATCCTGTACCCCAAGTGTCAGTGTGTCACTATCCTGTACCACAAGTGTCACTGTCATTATCCTGTACCACAAGTGTCAGTGTGTCACTATCCTGTACCACAAGTGTCACTGTCATTATCCTGTACCCCAAGTGTCAGTGTGTCATTATCCTGTACCACAAGTGTCAGCGTGTCACTACTGTGTACCCCAAGTGTCAGCGTGTCATTGTCTTGTACCCTAATTGTTGGCGTGCTATCTGGTTGTTTCCAAGATTTTATAGATTTAGCAGTGAACCCTAGAATTAGGTTTCCTGTTGGGTCCAGGCTAAGATGCATTATTGGGGTCTGTTTTCTGCTTTCACGCCTCCAGTAAGGTTCCTTATGGTGCCAGTAGCAGCCCCTATACTGTTACATTACATAGCTCCTGGTTAGTGACTATTATACTGTGCGTCATACTACAAGTCAGGGCTGGTTTAGCCTTATAACAATGCACCCTGTGTACCCCACTATTCATGAGCGAGCCCTCCAGAGCAGCAACAGGAAGCCTATCTATACATCAATAACCCCACCTAGCCTGTGGCCCCCCCCGCTCTCAGCAGGTACATAACATACATATCCCCCATCACTGAGGAGATGTAGTGTGTTCTGCAGCAGCTTCATAGAAAGAGGTTGGAGGATCTATCTATCTATCTATCTATCTATCTATCTATCTATCTATCTATCTATCTCCTATCTATCTATCTATCTATCTATCTATCTCCTATCTATCTATCTATCTATCTATCTATCTATCTCCTATCTATCTATCTATCTATCTATCTATCTATCTATCTGTCTATCTATCTATCTATCTATCTATCTCCTATCTATTTATCTATCTATCTATCTATCTCCTATCTATCTATCTATCTATCTATCTATCTATCTATCTATCTATCTATCTATCAATCATCTATCTATCTCCTATCTATCTATCTATCTTCTATCTATCTATCTATCTATCTATCTATCTATCTATCTATCTCCTATCTATCTATCTATCTATCTATCTATCTATCTATCTATCTATCTATCTATCTATCTATCTCCTATCTATCTTCTATCTATCTATCTATCTCTCTATCTCCTATCTATCTTCTATCTATCTATCTATCTATCTATCTATCTATCTATCTATCTATCTATCTATATTCTATCTATCTATCTCTCTATCTCCTATCTATCTTCTATCTATCTATCTTCTATCTATCATCTATCTATCTATCTATCTATCTATCTATCTATCTAAGGTCTATCTATCATCTATCTATCATCTATCTATCTATCTATCTATCTATCTATCTATCTATCTATCTCTCTATCTCCTATCTATCTATCTATCTATATCTATATCTATATCTATCTATCTACTATCTATCTATCTATCTATCTATCTATCTATCTATCTAAAGTCTATCTATCATCTATCTATCTATCTATCTATCTATCTATCTATCTATCTATCTAAGGTCTATCTATCATCTATCTATCTATCTATCTATCTATCTATCATCTATCTATCTCTATATAATGGCTGTACCCATCACTTGTGGTCTTATTTTCTTTGTGGAAGACAGCAATGAATTAACATTGTAATGAACTGGTAAAACTCAGCTGAGATGGAGCGATCATTCTGTCTACAGTACATGTCGCTATACAGAAACCTGTAGGGATATTAGGTTACCCCAGAGCCTTTAGTACAGATAATATCTACTCTATATCACTGCCAAGTCCTCCAGTTTTCCTCCAGCACCCCCCCAGGAGAAAAGAAGTATAACTCACTTCCCCTTTAATGCCTCCATAGTAAGAGACTTTTTTTTGTCACTGATCTGAATAATAAACTAGTTACAGACCATTTATCTGAGCTGTGTCTGATAAGAATGGTAATCTAAATGTGTTGAGAGGATCCTCGGGGGTGGGGCTTATACAAGTCTCAAAATTTTGGATTAAAATGTGTACATATTGGGGGAGATTTATCAAACTGGTGTAAAGTAGAATAATCTTAGTTACCCCTAACAACCAATCAGATTCCACTTTTCATTCCTCTCAGACTCTTTGAAAAATGAAAGGTGGAATCTGATTGGTTGCTAGGGGCAACTGAGCCAGTTTCACTTTACACCATGTTTGATAAATCTCCCCCTAGGTTTTTTAATTTATAGATATTTTAAGTTTGTTATGGCATGATGGGAGTTGTAGTTTTGAAACAGCTAGAGAGCCTCAGGCCACCCTCTTTTCCTCATTGTATCTAATCCACGACTTTCTCGGTCCATGCCAGTCCTGAAACGAGAGCGCCATGAGCACTGTGCCAGCTCTTCCCTACCCTGACATTTCCCCTTTAATAACAGGGTATAAATATAACTTCTTGGAAAAAAGAAGAACAGGCTGGCAGCTCAAATGTTCCAAACGTCCGTAACAAATCATCCAGATCCTGACCCTCTGTATCAGCCTGAGCTCCGCTGCAGGAAATAATCCACCAGGACGTCCTGCTTTATAGACCTCTACAATCTGCACTGTCTGCACTGGAAATTATTTTGCAAATGATTTTTGGCAGATAAGTGGTGTTGAGTTTGGCACAGGCGCACCCCGGGGACCGAGCGAATGAATAACTGGGGAAGATGTGTGAGCCCAGAGGTGGGCTGGAAATTCCTTGCGTCACCAAGTAGCAATTTCAAATGGATATCTCGTTTCAGAGAAAATGACTATTTTGATAATATGGTTTAAGGCGAATGTCGAAAAATTGTAATTGTTTGGAAGGAATGGCAGCGAGGAGATCAGCAGCGCACATAAATCATTGTATTGTGCAAGAGGCAGATCGGATTGGGATTTAGTGCCGTCCTGGCTTCCAGCGTTGTGCTCTGGATAGAGAGTCTGTGGTTGCATAGTGAACAGTCCTTTACCATTAACACTAGATGATACTGGCTGTAACTAGGGTTGAATGAACTTTCTGCACTCTTCGGGTTCGGCAATGTTCTCTGAATCGGAACGCTCGGCATTTGACTCCCTGCATCAAGAGAAGTTGGATACAGCCCTTGGGGGTCCTTGAAAACATGGATACAGCCATCGGCCATGGTCTGTATCCATGTTTCCTGGTAGTCCTAGGGCAGCATCCAACTTCTGCAGCCGCAGGTTATCAAATGTTGAGCATTTGGGTTTGGAGAACGTTGCCGAACTCAAACAGTTTGACAAATCCGCTCGACCGTAATTATGAGCTCACAAGTGACAGTCGTGCGCCATAACCTGTACACAGTGGCTGCAATGTGGAGGTCACCACAAGTCATAAACTGGTGCATGCTAAAAAAAATTACAAAATAGTTTGTCCAACCATTGCTATGGTCATATGATGGTTTGACGAGTCTGCATGGAAGCCTAAAGAAGAACGTCGGGAAAAAATGTCTTTCAAATCAACTGGTATCAAAAAGTTAGATAGATTTGTAATTTACTTCAATTATAAATTCTCCAGTTTTCCAGTACATATTAGCTGCTGTATGTCCTGTAGGAAGGGATGTATTCTTTCCATTCGGACACAGTGCTCTCTGCTGCCACCACTGTCCATATCAGGAACTGTCCAGAGCAGTAGCAAAATGCCATAGAAAACTTCTCCTGCTCTGGACAGTTCCTGACATGGACAGAGATGGCAGCAGAGAGCACTGTGTCCGACTGGAAAGAATCCACCACTTCCTGCAGGACATACAGCAACTGATAAGTACTGTAATACTTGAGATTTTTAAATAGAAGTAAATTACAAATCTTTATAACTTTCTGACACCGTAATTATGAGCTCACAAGTGACAGTCGTGCGCCATAACCTGTACACAGTGGCTGCAATGTGGAGGTCACCACAAGTCGTAAACTGGTGCATGCTAAAAAAAAATTACAAAATAGTTTAGATCCAAGTTTTTTAAGTGGAAATCAAAGTTGATCTCTAGACCTAGCCTAAAGTACATGGAGATCTTTAATATTTTTGTTTTGGTAAATTGAGATAAGTTGTAGCTATTGTCTATGAGCCAAGCGCCAGCGATTCCGTGTTGAGGAGGGGATCCATTGAAATGTCTTATTTTGGGCATTAAGTCATGATTTTGGGT